>NC_072780.1:4162108-4174608 GCF_022539595.1 Amphiprion ocellaris | reverse complement strand
AAATAAATTGCTATCATATTACAATTCTGCATAATGCACAGTGGAGAATCACAGTGATATTGTAATAATTGAAGGTATTTTTCTGCTGTTCTATCAAAAGTTGTCAGGAGAGGCAAAGAATTCTAAACTAAATAGTTACAGAGAAGAGGGGGAGAAATAAACTGATTTCAGAATGACGGAATGAGGTCTATAACGAATGAAACACAGGTTTCAGGTAGTTTAGCTCCGCCCACTAAGACTGTCTCCGCCTGTCTTCTCTAACGTCCGCAGTTGAGACATAAACTCTGACTTGGTGACACTCAGACTCCCACTGGACTTTCCATTCAATTTACACATTTCTTCATATATGTATAAACACACACACACACACACACACACACACACACAGAGAAAACTACCAGAAATACATATATATATATATATATATATATATATATATATATATAATATGACCAACATATGACAAAAAAACTACCAGAAATATGAATAAAATGACCAAAATATGAGATGAAACTACCATAAATATGAACAAAATGACCAAAATATGAGCTAAAACTACCAGAAATATGTACAAAATGACCAAAATACGATTGGTTGATAATGTATCAGTGTTATTATTGATTATTGATGGGTTGCAGGGACAGAGATTTGTGTCTGAGTCTCTGCTGCCATCTACTGGTCCATCAACAACATGACTTTTCCCAGATTTAATCCCAGAGTCCTGACTTGTTAGTAGAATGATGAAGAGGTCAGAGGTCACAGCATGCAGTGTAAAAGTTCCAGAGAAGACATTAACAGCAGATTGTGAATTTGTAATAGTTCCAGCCCCAGCCCGAGTGTTCATTTGTTTGCATCTATTGTACTACAGCTAATGTATAACAGCTCAATTTTTAGTGATGTATTTGAGCCAATGTATTATACCTATCGTGGGGCGGCTGTGGCTCAGGTGGTAGAGCGGGTCGTCCAATGATCGAAAGGTCGGCGTTTCGATTCCCGCTCTGTCCTAGTCACGTGCTGTTGTGTCCTTGGGCAAGACACTTTACCCACCTGGCCTCCAATGCTGCTACTCACACTGGAGTATGAATGCGTGTGAATGCTGGTGGTGGTCGGAGGGGCCGCAGGCGCAGATTGTCAGCCACGCTTCCGTCAGTCTGCCCCAGGGCAGCTGTGGCTACAAACGTAGTTTACCACCGCCGAGTGAGAATGTGTGAGTGAATGAATAATAATAATATAAATCTTCTTGGAATCGTCCACTTCCTGTTTGTCAAAGTGGCCTTCTACCTGGACAGGTTTTGTTGGAGCTCATGGAACAAACATTTTGGGTAAGTGCATTTTAATATGGATGGATGACACTGAATTAGAGTCTGTTTTAATGAGACTGAGTTAAGATGTGTAGCTCTGTCATTAAATAGTAAATTATTTCTCAGAATTCACAGAGAAAAGTCTGAAATGTTTGCTAGGTTAGCATCCCACATGTTCTTTGGCTCAGCTAAAGCTAACTCTCTCCAACTTCTGGATCTCTTGAGTTGCTTGTTGTTAAAATATCTTGCTAGAGGTGCTGAAGCTCAGAAAGTCTGAGATGTTTGTTCAAAATAAGCTCATTCTCAAGTCTGATCTGAACTGTCCTCTTTTGTTTGAACTTTCCCTGAACTTAGGAGTTAATGACAGAGCAGCACATCCAGACTCAGTCTCATTTATGTAGAGATTAAACTTCAGTGTCATTCATTGATGTTAAAGTGCAGTTTTTCAAATGTTTGTTGCACATGCTCCCGACCAAACCAGTCCAGGTGGAAGACGATGTGAAGAGAAAGCTCCAGAGGATGAATATCACACATTTACATTGGAAATTAATGTCCTTTAATTAGACATTGTCATGCAAAAGTTGGATTTCCCCTTAATGATGTTCAAATCTTTGTTGAGTGTTTTGTTGATGTTGGTTTCTAAATGTTTTTTGACACTCGGCCCCAAAGATTAAAACCTTTTACGGCTCACAAGCTGCAACAAGTCACACATTATCAACTATCTTTCTGACTAAACTAAACATCATGAATGTAAATCTTTTTGTTTTTTATGACAGTAAACTGAATATATTTGGGTTTGACATTTTATAAACCATAACAAGAAATGAATTAGTGGAGAAAACAATCAACTGATTAATGGCCAAAGAAAATGTGTTTTCCAACATATATGGCTGAATTACTCCAACATTACAAGATACATACAGTTTTAATTCAATTTATTTATATAACACCAATTAGAGGTCAAATTGTCTCAAGACACTTTATTTTTATAGTAAGAAATTTAAACCTCTTGACTAATCCAATTTATATATTTATATTCTACCCAACATCCTGGACTAATGTCAGAATGTTTTTTCTTCTTTACAAGCTGCTCTGTGTCTTTGTTCAGGTTGAGAGGACTTTGGGTATTGAGGCTGCAAGATCCACCATCATCAGTGAGATTCAGTACACCATGGTCAACCACGGAATGAGCATCGACCGGCGTCACGTCATGCTTCTTGCTGATCTTATGTCCTATAAGGTACGAAACATTGCTCTCTCTCCCTGTGTGCGTTCATGAGTGTGTGTGTGTGTGTGTGTGTGTGCGCGCACACACACTCACTACCGGTCAAAAGTTTTAGAACACCTAAATGTTTCCAGTTCTGTATTGGAAAGTATGCATGTTCATGTCTCATTGTACTCTGAAATGAAAGCATAGAACACATAAACAAATGATGTTCAAAAAAAAAAACCTATTTAGAAACCAAAATGTATTCTAAACTATTGACTCATCAAAGTAGCCGCCTTTGCCAGATACAACAGCTGAACACACTCGTGGCATTCTTTCCACAATAGAAATCAAATATTCTTCAGAAAGTTCTTCCCAACCCTGTTGCAGAAGTTCCCATAAATGTGTGGCACTTGTAGGTTGTTTTACTTTCACTCTTCTGTCCAATTCATCCCAAACCAGCTCCGTGGGGTTGAAAGTCTGGAGACTGTGCTGACACTCCACGTTTTCAAGCTCATCGTCTGGTTCTTTGTTCCTAAAGTAGTTCTGGCAGAGCGTGGACTGATGTTCTGGGTCATTATCTTGCTGTAGGATAAACCCCTGACCAGAGGGTTCTGCATGGTGCTGCAGAATGCTGTGGTAGCTGTTTAGGTTAGGGATGTGGAAAACAGATCCTTTGATAATGACTGGACTGAAAAGTAGGCATTTAAAGGAGAGCATGGTCACCGTTCTGGAGGAACGGTGCCCCCGACAAATCCATGGACAGAGTTATTGCATCTGTCAAACAAATGCCTCTCTCTGCTTCAACTGCTGCACGTCGTGTCCACGTCTTGGCAGAGCATGTCCAGCCAGCTGTCATTGACGGGATCAAGGAAGCCAAATACATTTCGCTGGCTATTGATGAGTCCACTGACAACACGGATATTTCACAGTTGTGCGTTTTTGTCAGATACTTTGATGGCAAAGATTTCCGAGAGGAGCTGCTGGCATTGCTTCCGCTGGAGGACAACACCACAATTCTCCACAAACGCTGTGAAAATGATGCCGTTGGACGAGGCGTCCATTCAGAGCGAGCTGGCTGAAATCCAGGCTGCTCTCCATGGTGCTGAAAGCCTGAGCGCATTCTGGATGTCTTGTCCCGAGGACTATGGCACATTGAAGACGCTGGCTATGTATGTGCTCACCATGTTGGGTTCAACCTACACCTGCGAGGCTGCGTTCTCCAAGATGAACTCGACAAAAACACACGAGAGGAACCGACTGTCAAACCAGTCTTTGGAGGACTGTTTGCGCATAAGTCTGACAGCGGCCAAGCCTGATGTGAAAAAGTTGGTGTCAGAGGCGAAATGTAACTTCAGCCATTAAGCAGTGTGAGGAGCCCATTTCAGCCTTGTGATCTGAAATCGCTATAGCCCACTTAACGTTTTATTTGATGTGCGAACATTATTTGTGACCTGTTTTGTTCTGGTACCAGGGTTAGTATTTATTTACCATGCTATTTTAAGTTATGCCAGTTGGTTTTTCCTCCTTTTTTTGTCATGAGAAGTCTACTAGTTTGAAGCTTGTTGTTGAGACTTTGAAATAAAAACCTAATGTTAAGTAAGGGCATGAGGAAAAGTTATGTTAATAAAAGGAACTGTGTGAAACAATAAATGTTAAACAGTGCAGCGAGTCTGTCCTCATTTCGGAATGTAGCCTAAATAGAGTCATAAATGGTGGGGATTACTGATAGTTAAGAGTCTCAGTTATTGTTGTTTTCAGTTGCTTTAATAGTGTGGACCACATGATATTTTCTCTTTGATCCTCACAATTTTGGAATCCAGTCGGGGGCCGGATTGGACGGTTCGGCGGGCCGGAGTCGGCCCGCGGGCCGCCAGTTGATGATCACTGCTCTATATAGTTGGCCCTCCTATTGCTTTTGGGGTCAGTTTGACTCCATTCAATCTTTAAAGTCTCTAAATAAATGATTGACGTTTTTTTTTTTTCTTCATATTTAATGACGTTTCTTAATTTGATGAGGACGACTGGGTAAACATAAAATGAACATGATGATATGTTTACAATGTCCTGTACACATATTATACGCATCGGTGTCCTTTGTTTTAGCTGTATAAAAGAGCTATCAACATTTTACACACATTTGTGTTGGTTATTTTGGATGATATTGAGGTCAGCACAATATGCACTTCTATAATCTTCCAAATGCTTCAAGGCCCTGCTGTAACACCCGTATGGCTCAACGTGTTACGCGGGTGACGCATGTACAGAGCTGGCCCCCGACGCAGCGGCCCGGGTTCGATTCCCGCTCGCGGCCCTTTGCTGCATGTCTTCCCCCAACTCTTCTCCCCTGTTTCCTGTCTCTATCTCACTGTGCCTAAATAAAGCCGATAAAAGGCCCAAAAAATAGCGTAAAAAAAAAAAAAGATTTGAATTTACTTTTGTAAATTTTACTTTGTTGTTAGTAAGTTGCTGCCACTTACAGCAGTGTTGACAGGCTTTTTTGAGAAAATGCAGTCATAGTCTGTTCATCACACCCGTGTTTAATTTGAATAAAGGATAAAAGAAGCACTGTAATGCTTTGTATTTCTTGTTCCCATTTTACGCTCTGAACATAATGAACCATGATCTCAAAGCTGAGTGTGTGTGTGCCCAACAGTGATTTTTGTGTACTGCTACACCCTTACCTCTTCCTGTGTAATTCAGTAGCATTTGCCATTTATTGTCCTCTTGCACTGCTGTGACTGACACTTTGTTTTTTGCTCCATAGGACCAGACCTGCTGGGATCTGTACAGATGTCTCGATGAGGGTGGGAGTGGTTTCAGTAAAGGAGAGCTGGATCAGTCTACAAACACATTGTTGTAACCAGTGTGGGAAATCTTTCAGGCAGTCAAGTTATTTGAAACGTCATATGCTCATCCACACGGAAGAAATTAGTTTTTTACTGTGATATTTCCTCATGTTTGACAAAGTGGTTATTATCTTAACTGTGAAATAAAAGCCCTCCTTAAACATTATTTAATCTAGTCTCTTTTTCAAAAGAGGCCTGAGAACAACAGACATTCCAATAAACTACCCTTAGTTAGTAAACTGAAACTAAATATTAACTATATATATATAAACTATTGTAACCAAAACCTCCACTGCCATATTAGAACAGGATATGCTTTTATTTCTAAAACATTGCCAATGATTTTGACAAATCATTCTGTGGTTTTATTTGAGAAAGTTGTTGCCCCAGCATTGTCCTACAGGGGGCAGTTGTTTTAAAACTACATTTGTCTTCCATGTGTCACCATTTGCTTGCATATTTCATAAACATCACAATCACTAATTTCCAACTCTATACTGATGATATTTTCCTGGTTTTCTTAGCTGGCAGGAGATGAATTTTTGCATCCCTACCCTGATTGTCATTATCGAGGCTCGCTTTTTTCCCTAACATTCTCCCACAACGGGAGTGTTTGACCTTTAAAGTCACGGTTTCTTCTACTGACCGGCACCTTTGTGATTAATCCTTGCAGCTCTACTGCATGATCTACTGTTTGCTTTACCCCGTTAGTCATTCTCTAATAACACTGCAGTTTCTGCTGCTGCCGGTTTTCAACAAATTCCAGGAGAAGAACATACATTACTCCCATTCACGTCTCCCTGTGATTTACTATTGATTTAGCTGATTTAGCTTTAAAGCACAGCATGCTCCCCTTCTGTCTTCCGTCAGGCTCTGCTAAGCCTCCTGCTGCTGAAGCTTCTTACCTGAGCATTGGTTTGGAAAAATAAGTAAATAAAGTCCAAGGACTCACCTATGTGGGCCCCTCAAAATTTTTCATTATCACTCCCTGTTTTGCCTCTACAATTTTTTTGTCATGTTTTTTAACGGTTTATTCAGTGTTATTGTATAACTTTGTTTTTCAAAGCGGTGTCAATGTTTTAAAGCTTTATACCCATGGGAGATGACTTTTAATGTGTTTTTCATCCCACCAAATAGAGGTGGGATATTTGTATGCATTGCACTTATCAGCCAGGAATAGAGCTAAAGATGAAATAACCCAGGTTTGACTCCTCTGTCAGTAAAAAGTATTTTTCTGTACAAACTGTCTCTTTTTTTTTTTTTTTTTTTTTAAAGTTATTTTTTTGGCCTTTTTATCGGATAGGTGCAGTGAGAGAGAGACAGGAAATGGGAGAAGAGTCAGGGAAGACATGCAACAAAGGGCCGCGAGCGGGAATCGAACCCGGGCCAGCTGCGTCGGGGACCAGCGCCTGTATATGGGTTGCCCGCTCAACGCGTTGCGCTATACGAGCGCCCTCGAGCTGTCTCTTAATGTTAAATGAATGCATTTAAATTGCATATGAACTGTTCCATCAGTCGCTTTGGTTTGACATCAAACAAACAGTTTATTGGCATTTCAAAATGAATGCATCCCCTTCCATTTGACAAACAAAGGAAGTTTTTCTCTCAGCAAAATATAGGCTTTGTTATTATAATAATAATAATAATAATAATAATAATAATAATAATAATAATAATAATAATAATAATAATGATCAACCCAAGAGCTGAATAACAGGTGGAGAAGGATTTAACAATGCAGAAAAATCTACAAA
Organism: Amphiprion ocellaris; assembly: GCF_022539595.1. Classification (NCBI taxonomy): domain Eukaryota; kingdom Metazoa; phylum Chordata; class Actinopteri; family Pomacentridae; genus Amphiprion; species Amphiprion ocellaris. Next base: position 4,167,497 of record NC_072780.1, on the reverse strand, counting down.
AAGAAACAAAAACAAAAAAACCAAGGAGGACAAGCACAAATTCTTTGGACTTGCTTGGTAACCAACTACAGAGCAGGTGGTGGGATAGTAGGCTGAAGCCTGGAGGCTGAAATCACCAAAATGTGGGCAGAAAAAAACACATGCGCTGAAAGCTATCCAGACCTTGTGACGGGGACATACTTAACGTAATTCAAAAAACTAACAAAAACAAGGAGTGAGCTAGAATAACAGAAATGTTAGCATGCTATTCTAATGTAGCAAGCTACAGGACCGATTCAGGGCATTAACTTACTGTTTACATGCTGCCAACAACATGGACTGCACTCACATTTTGCTGAATGATTTTGTGGAGGTCGATCAGAACAATTTGATGCCTCATCTCATTTCCCAGTTTGTACGTCCGCAATCTGAGGAGTCAAGGCAACAGGCATTTCATTTAAATGAGACATCTTTGCCCTGGAGCTGTTGTTTTAATGTGGCATCAGTTAAACACAACGCAGCTGCATCATCTGTCTATTGTTTTGCTATAATATACCCCTGTTATACATTATACTATTTTAAGATCCCTGTCAGGAGCAGAAAAGTGTTCATGATAACTTACAATACATACTTACTCATAATTCAATTCACAATGTGGCAACATGTAACAAGAACGTACAGATGATATCCTTTCATTATTTAGCAAACACTGGCGGTGAAGGATAAAAGGCACAACATACAAAAGAGTACTATACAAACAAAGAGTGACAAGTATTCTGGTGAGATGAGCCTAGAGCCAGAAGTAGTGTGCATGATAACTGTCTTCCATTCAGTTAAGTGTTGGGTTGAATATGAAAAGGCTGTTGTAGGAGTATGTTTTGTTCAGCTTATTAAAACTCATCTTGGTCAAACACACATACAGCTCTCAGGCTTTTCTGCCTATTTCTTGCATTGTTTTAACTCCTGATTCCATTTGAATATAAAGATAACAGCACGATCTCTAGGTTTAAACTAATCTACACTGATTCTTTTTTTTTTTTTTTTTTTTAAAGGCTTTTTGCTGTCTAAAACGGGGAGGAAGTAGCTCAAGGGACATTCAGATTTGTTAATGAAGAGTTATTGGAGTCTTAATTCATTCTGTTTTGTTAATGAAATGAGTAAGAAACCACATTTTCAGAGATTTGAGAACTGATAGGACTGATTATAGAGTTGAATCTGTGAAATCAAATCTTTCAATACTCAGCCTTGTTTTATCATCCTGTTTAATAAAGCTTTAAGTCTGTTGTTTTTAGACTTTCATAGTAAATGACTCCTTAAGTGTTTCACCTTTTTCTCCTGCTGGTTTTTTTTCTTCTTTGCATTTAGCCACACTTTAATCTGTGATTAAAACTTTCTACTGTGTCTCTCTGCTTCCTGACTGTTCCACCTGCCTGCAGTCTGATTGCAGCAATGAGAATCAGCTGCCGTAATTGGCTCACACCAGTCGCCTGTTTGCAATTCCACCTCCCAGCATATAAGCCAGCTCTGTCATTCCCTCCCTGCTCCACCACGGAGTCGCATATCCTGCGTCAGCTCATGACCACCAGAGCTTCTTGGACACGACTCTGCCCTCGTAGCCCTGCCAGTTCCTGTATGGGTTTCCTACCTACCCCTTCAGCTGAGTTTCTTCCCGTTGTAAGTATCCGGTTTTGATGGATTAGTTTAGGTTATTCATTTATGGTTTTCTTAAATTTCCCCTCTGTTGTTAGTTTAGAGTCTTTGTTGAATTTTGTAGCCTTCTCTGTTTTCCTAATCAGATTTTGCTTGTCCGCTTTCAGCCCTTCCTCCCTGACCGTTCCACCTGCCTGCGGTCTGATTGCAGCAATGAGAATCAGCTGCCGTAATTGGCTCACACCAGTCGCCTGTTTGCAATTCCACCTCCCAGCATATAAGCCAGCTCTGTCATTCACTCCCTGCTCCACCATGGACTTGCATATCCTGCGTCAGCTCATGACCACCAGAGCTTCTTGGACACGACTCTGCCCTCGTAGCCCTGCCAGTTCCTGTATGGGTTTCCTACCTACCCCTTCAGCTGAGTTTCTTCCCGTTGTAAGTATCCGGTTTTGATGGATTAGTTTAGGTTATTCATTTATGGTTTTCTTAAATTTCCCCTCTGTTGTTAGTTTAGAGTCTTTGTTGAATTTTGTAGCCTTCTCTGTTTTCCTAATCAGATTTTGCTTGTCCGCTTTCAGCCCTTCCTCCCTGACTGTTCCACCTGCCTGCGGTCTGATTGCAGCAATGAGAATCAGCTGCCGTAATTGGCTCACACCAGTCGCCTGTTTGCAATTCCACCTCCCAGCATATAAGCCAGCTCTGTCATTCACTCTCTGCTCCACCATGGACTTGCATATCCTGCATCAACTCATGACCACCAGAGCTTCTTGGACACGATGCTGCCCTTGTACCCCTGCCAGTTCTTGTTTGGGTTTCCTACCTACCCCTTCAGCTGAGTTTCTTCCTGTGGTAAGTATCCAGTTTTGATGGATTAGTTTAGGTTATTCATGTATAAATCCTCATAAACGTTTAAAACCCACACAGGTGAATTTCCTCATGGATAAAATGCAATGCTTCATATATATGCACTAGTGTGTGGCTTTCAGCTTTCTATACTTCAACACATTTTTTTTTTTTTTTGATGTTTTCCTCCCCCAGACCATGTGCTACAAAGCATTACCGGGTAACAAATACACCTGATGAAGATCAGAAATATTCAAGCAGAAACCTTCAGCTTCCACGAAGGTGGAAATCATTCTGCCATGAAGACCTAACAACCTTCAAAGACAATTTGAAAATGGGTAAGAAATGAAAGCACACACTGTTTAGTCTAGACCATCATTTGTGCTGACATCTGTGCTTTTAGATTCTATCAAGACGGGGGGGGGGGGGGGGACTGATAAAAGTGTAGTCTGCGTAAAATACATCACCTGCTTAAGCGTGACTGGCTGGATTTTGAACTGACCTACTGATAAATGTTTCAAAGGTGACGCGGACCTTCCTGGAGGATGTTGCACAAGGAGTTTTGTGATTGTTGCCACATTCTGGTGTCGACTCCACTCCATTCCACTTGACTCCATTTGACTGCACTGATTGCCTTTTGTATTTATAGATCATCGTGAGAAATCGCAAGAATCGATTTTTTTTTTTTTTTTTTTAATGTTTTGTACAAGTTTGTTGTCAATAAAAACAAAAACCTTTATTGAAAAAATTGTTTGGATTGTAAACTATTGTCACAGGAAGAACGTCAGTCGCTGCAACTTGTTTCTGTTATTGTTGCAGGAAGAACGTCGGGTGCTGCAACTTGGTTCTCTGTCATTGTTGCAGGAAGAACGTCAGTCGCTGCAACTTGTTTCTGTTATTGTTGCAGGAAGAACGTCAGTCGCTGCAACTTGTTTCTCTGTTATTGTTGCAGGAAGAACGTCAGTCGCTGCAACTTGTTTCTGTTATTGTTGCAGGAAGAACGTCGGGTGCTGCAACTTGGTTCTCTGTTATTGTTGCAGGAAGAACGTCAGTTGCTGCAACTTGTTTCTCTGTTATTGTTGCAGGAAGAACGTCAGTCGCTGCAACTTATTTCTGTTATTGTTGCAGGAAGAACGTCGGGTGCTGCAACTTGCTTCTCTGTTATTGTTGCAGGAAGAACGTCAGTCGCTGCAACTTGTTTCTCTGTTATTGTTGCAGGAAGAACGTCAGTCGCTGCAACTTGTTTTCTCTGTTATTGTTGCAGGAAGAACGTCAGTCGCTGCAACTTGTTTCTGTTATTGTTGCAGGAAGAACGTCAGTCGCTGCAACTTGTTTTTCTGTTATTGTTGCAGGAAGACGTCAGTCGCTGCAACTTGTTTGTCTGTTATTGTTGCAGGAAGAACGTCAGTCACTGCAACGTGTTTCTCTGTTATTGTTGCAGGAAGAAGTGCTGCGTCACTCTGCGAAGCGCTGCGTCACTCTGCGAAGCGCTGCTCAACTCAACTCAACTCAACTCAACTCAACTCAACTCAACTCAACTCAACTCAACTCAACTCAACTCAACTCAACTCAACTCAACTCAACTCAACTCAACTCAACTCAACTCAACTCAACTCAACTCAACTCAACTCAACTCAACTCAACTCAACTCAACTCAACTCAACTCAACTCAACTCAACTCAACTCAACTCAACTCAACTCAACTCAGACCGACAAATTCTTCAATGGAAACTCAGTGGTAAACTAAGAATCACTAGACAAGGAGCGCCTGTATAGCTCAGCATGTTAAGTGACTGACCCGTGTACGGGGGCTGGTTGCAGCTGGCCCAGGTTCGATTCCCGCTTGTGGCCATTTGCTACATGTATTCTCCCCGTGTCCTGTCTCTCACTGCAACTGTCTGATAAAAAAAAGGCCAACAAAAACATTTTTCAAAAAGAATTGCTAGACAAACCATCAATACCACTGCCTTTCCATGTTAAAACTTGCCACAGTCTAACAATATTAAAAATCATTTGTTGACTACAAATGCTCACCTGATTTTATTTTTGTCTACAAACAAGTAACCTGAAGTGCAATTAATACCAGTGTTTCATTTACTAAGAAAGTCTCTTCCCATCACACTCAAAAGTGTTCCTGCAAGAATCACAAACTATGTTCCACATCTAAACCTACTTTTCTAATGTAAGCTTGTTCAAAAAAATGATTTAATTATGGGGTGCCTCAAACTCCTAGCAGCGATTAATTTTGAACTAGGAATACTAACATTATCAGTGAAACATACAGCAGAAAGTATAGCTCTTTTATCAATTAACATCTTCAATTTAAATAATGATGCACTGCATTTTACAAAATATTTTGCTCTCCTATTGATAGGCACACCTTGTAATATATTTCACTCATTTTACCAATTGATCTTCTTTTTCTATTTATCCTGCCCTCAATTTACTCTGTACAAGTTTCATTTTCTCATGATGAAACAAAAATAAATTAGTTATTTATATAATTTCCTTAAACTACAGAGGTTAAAAGTTTAACACTAGTTTATTTACTACAGAGGCATTACTTTATTTAATATAGTTAACTTTTAACATTATCATTCATTTAAATCCACAGCAGCGGAAATTTTCCTTTCTCAGTATTGAGCACAGCAATACCAAACCATTACATGCTGAAGTCGTATCAAAGAAAAGATCCATTTTATTTAAAAAAAATTTTTTTTGAATTGATCCCTTTCCTTTTTAATACTGTTCATATTAGATTTTCTATAGAGGAATGTTAAACTCTACACTTTACTAAGTTGAAAACATTCCATTCTACTCATTAGCTCCTATGTGCTCTGCAGTCTCTGGCCCAGTGTCTCATTCTCCTACATTTCCACCATCGTCTGCATTTCTGCTCTGTTCAGGAAACGGC
>NC_072780.1:4052108-4157108 GCF_022539595.1 Amphiprion ocellaris | reverse complement strand
TCCAACTATGCCATCAAAACTCATGCACATACAAGAAAACAGCTTTAGAAGAGCTGCACACTGTCATGACCTCTATGCATGGAAGGGTTAAAGGCATCAATAATGAACACAACACAAATAAATTGCTATCATATTACAATTCTGCATAATACACAGTGGAGAATCACAGTGATATTGTAATAATTGAAGGTATTTTTCTGCTGTTCTATCAAAAGTTGTCAGGAGAGGCAAAGAATTCTAAACTAAATAGTTACAGAGAAGAGGGGGAGAAATAAACTGATTTCAGAATGACGGAATGAGATCTATAACGAATGAAACACGGGTTTCAGGTAGTTTAGCTCCGCCCACTAAGACTGTCTCCGCCTGTCTTCTCTAACGTCCGCAGTTGAGACATAAACTCTGACTTGGTGACACTCAGACTCCCACTGGACTTTCCATTCAATTTACACATTTCTTCATATATGTATAAACACACACACACACACACACACACACACACACACACACACACACACACAGATAAAACTACCAGAAATACATATATATATATAATATGACCAACATATGACAAAAAAATACCACAAATATGAATAAAATGACCAAAATATGAGATGAAACTACCATAAATATGAACAAAATGACCAAAATATGAGCTAAAACTACCAGAAATATGTACAAAATGACCAAAATACGATTGGTTGATAATGTATCAGTGTTATTATTGATTATTGATGGGTTGCAGGGACAGAGATTTGTGTCTGAGTCTCTGCTGCCATCTATTGGTCCATCAACAACATGACTTTTCCCAGATTTAATCCCAGAGTCCTGACTTGTTAGTAGAATGATGAAGAGGTCAGAGGTCACAGCATGCAGTGTAAAAGTTCCAGAGAAGACATTAACAGCAGATTGTGAATTTGTAATAGTTCCAGCCCCAGCCCGAGTGTTCATTTGTTTGCATCTATTGTACTACAGCTAATTTATAACAGCTCAATTTTTAGTGATGTATTTGAGCTAATGTATTATACCTACCGTGGGGTGGCTGTGGCTCAGGTGGTAGAGCGGGTCATCCAATGATCGAAAGGTCGGCGTTTCGATTCCCACTCTGTCCTAGTCATGTGCTGTTGTGTCCTTGGGCAAGACACTTTACCCACCTGGCCTCCAGTGCTGCTACTCACACTGGAGTATGAATGCGTGTGAATGTTGGTGGTGGTCGGAGGGGCCGTAGGCGCAGATTGTCAGCCACGCTTCCGTCAATCTGCCCCAGGGCAGCTGTGACTACAAACGTAGTTTACCACCGCCGAGTGAGAATGTGTGAGTGAATGAATAATAATAATATAAATCTTCTTGGAATCGTCCACTTCCTGTTTGTCAAAGTGGCCTTCTACCTGGACAGGTTTTGTTGGAGCTCATGGAACAAACATTTTGGGTAAGTGCACTTTAATATGGATGGATGACACTGAATTAGAGTCTGTTTTAATGAGACTGAGTTAAGATGTGTAGCTCTGTCATTAAATAGGAAATTATTTCTCAGAATTCACAGAGAAAGTCTGAAATGTTTGCTAGATTAACGTCCCACATGTTCTTTGGCTCAGCTAAAGCTAACTCTCTCCAACTTCTGGATCTCTTGAGTTGCTTGTTGTTAAAATATCTTGCTAGAGGTGCTGAAGCTCAGAAAGTCTGAGATGTTTGTTCAGAATAAGCTCATTCTCAAGTCTTATCTGAACTGTCCTCTTTTGTTTGAACTTTCCCTGAACTTAGGAGTTAATGACAGAGCAGCACATCCAGACTCAGTCTCATTTATGTAGAGATTAAACTTCAGTGTCATTCATTGATGTTAAAGTGCAGTTTTTCAAATGTTTGTTGCACATGCTCCCGACTAAACCAGTCCAGGTGGAAGACGATGTGAAGAGAAAGCTCCAGAGGATGAATATCACACATTTACATTGGAAATTAATGTCCTTTAATTAGACATTGTCATGCAAAAGTTGGATTTCCCCTTAATGATGTTCAAATCTTTGTTGAGTGTTTTGTTGATGTTGGTTTCTAAATGTTTTTTGACACTCGGCCCCAAAGATTAAAACCTTTTACGGCTCACAAGCTGCAACAAGTCACACATTATCAACTATCTTTCTGACTAAACTAAGATAAAAAGTGAAAAACTGCCTGATTCCTGCATCATGAATGTAAATCTTTTTGTTTTTTATGACAGTAACCTGAATATATTTGGGTTTGACATTTTATAAACCATAACAAGAAATGAATTAGTGGAGAAAACAATCAACTGATTAATGGCCAAAGAAAATGTGTTTTCCAACATATATGGCTGAATTACTCCAACATTACAAGATACATACAGTTTTAATTCAATTTATTTATATAACACCAATTAGAGGTCAAATTGTCTCAAGACACTTTATTTTTATAGTAAGAAATTTAAACCTCTTGACTAATCCAATTTATATATTTATATTCTACCCAACATCCTGGACTAATGTCAGAATGTTTTTTCTTCTTTACAAGCTGCTCTGTGTCTTTGTTCAGGTTGAGAGGACTTTGGGTATTGAGGCTGCAAGATCCACCATCATCAATGAGGTTCAGTACACCATGGTCAACCACGGAATGAGCATCGACCGGCGTCACGTCATGCTTCTTGCTGATCTTATGTCCTATAAGGTATGAAACATTGCTCTCTCTCCCTGTGTGCGTTCATGAGTGTGTGTGTGTGTGTGTGTGCGCACACACACTCACTACCGGTCAAAAGTTTTAGAACACCTAAATGTTTCCAGTTCTGTATTGGAAAGTATGCATGTTCATGTCTCATTGTACTCTGAAATGAAAGCATAGAACACATAAACAAATGATGTTCAAAAAAACCTATTTAGAAACCAAAATGTATTCTAAACTATTGACTCATCAAAGTAGCCGCCTTTGCCAGATACAACAGCTGAACACACTCGTGGCATTCTTTCCACAATAGAAATCAAATATTCTTCAGAAAGTTCTTCCCAACCCTGTTGCAGAAGTTCCCATAAATGTGTGGCACTTGTAGGTTGTTTTACTTTCACTCTTCTGTCCAATTCATCCCAAACCAGCTCCATGGGGTTGAAGTCTGGAGACTGTGCTGACACTCCATGTTTTCAAGCTCATCGTCTGGTTCTTTGTTCCTAAAGTAGTTCTGGCAGAGCGTGGACTGATGTTCTGGGTCATTATCTTGCTGTAGGATAAACCCCTGACCAGAGGGTTCTGCATGGTGCTGCAGAATGCTGTGGTAGCTGTTTAGGTTAGGGATGTGGAAAACAGATCCTTTAATAATGACTGGACTGAAAAGTAGGCATTTATCATGCCAACCTTCCGAAATGCGTCACCTGTATGCCTCATTTGCAACGAAACTGTTGCTGTTGCAAAAGAATATAATCTGCGCTGTCACCACAACACTAAACATACAAATTTCAAGGATTCATATCCTGAGCAGTCAGAGGCCCGTCAGAGAAAAATGGCCACATTGAAATCTGCCTGCACCCGTGCAAATGGCATTATTACTCGAACTTTAACTGATCAAGAGAGAGTAAGGTGTGCATCTCTGCAGGCTGCCTGGGTGCTTTGCAAACATAACCGGCCTTTCACGGAAAGTGAGCTTTTAAAGGAGAGCATGGTCACCGTTCTGGAGGAACGGTGCCCCCGACAAATCCATGGACAGAGTTATTGCATCTGTCAAACAAATGCCTCTCTCTGCTTCAACTGCTGCACGTCGTGTCCACGTCTTGGCAGAGCATGTCCAGCCAGCTGTCATTGACGGGATCAAGGAAGCCAAATACATTTCACTGGCTATTGATGAGTCCACTGACAACACGGATATTTCACAGTTGTGCGTTTTTGTCAGATACTTTGATGGCAAAGATTTCCGAGAGGACCTGCTGGCATTGCTTCCGCTGGAGGACAACACCACAATTCTCCACAAACGTAGTGAAAATGATGCCGTTGGACGAGGCGTCCATTCAGAGCGAGCTGACTGAAATCCAGGCTGCTCTCCATGGTGCTGAAAGCCTGAGCGCATTCTGGATGTCTTGTCCCGAGGACTATGGCACATTGAAGACGCTGGCTATGTATGTGCTCACCATGTTGGGTTCAACCTACACCTGCGAGGCTGCGTTCTCCAAGATGAACTCGATAAAAACACACGAGAGGAACCGACTGTCAAACCAGTCTTTGGAGGACTGTTTGCGCATAAGTCTGACAGCGGCCAAGCCTGATGTGAAAAAGTTGGTGTCAGAGGGGAAATGTAACTTCAGCCATTAAGCAGTGTGAGGAGCCCATTTCAGCCTTGTGATCTGAAATCGCTATAGCCCACTTAACGTTTTATTTGATGTGCGAACATTATTTGTGACCTGTTTTGTTCTGGTACCAGGTTAGTATTTATTTACCATGCTATTTTAAGTTATGCCAGTTGGTTTTTCCTCCTTTTTTTGTCCTGAGAAGTCTACTAGTTTGAAGCTTGTTGTTGAGACTTTGAAATAAAAACCAAATGTTAAGTAAGGGCATGAGGAAAAGTTATGTTAAAAAAAAGAACTGTGTGAAACAATAAATGTTAAACAGTGCAGCGAGTCTGTCCTCATTTCGGAATGTAGCCTAAATAGAGTCATAAATGGTGGGGATTACTGATAGTTAAGAGTCTCAGTTATTGTTGTTTTCAGTTGCTTTAATAGTGTGGACCGCATGATATTTTCTCTTTGATCCTCACAATTTTGGAATCCAGTCGGGGGCCGGATTGGACGGTTCGGCGGGCCGGATTCGGCCCGCGGGCCGCCAGTTGATGATCACTGCTCTATATAGTTAGCCCTCCTATTACTTTTGGGGTCAGTTTGACTCCATTCAATCTTTAAAGTCTCTAAATAAATGATTGACGTTTTTTTTTTTTTGCTTCATATTTGATGACGTTTCTTAATTTGATGAGGACGACTGGGTAAACATAAAATGAACATGATGATATGTTTTCAATGTCCTGTACACATATTATACGCATCGGTGTCCTTTGTTTTAGCTGTATAAAACAGCTATCAACATTTTACACACATTTGTGTTGGTTATTTTGGATGATATTGAGGTCAGCACAATATGCACTTCTATAATCTTCCAAATGCTTCAAGGCCTTGCTGTAACACCCGTATGGCTCAACGTGTTACGCGGGTGACGCATGTACAGAGCTGGCCCCCGACGCAGCGGCCCGGGTTCGATTCCCGCTCGCGGCCCTTTGCTGCATGTCTTCCCCCAACTCTTCTCCCCTGTTTCCTGTCTCTATCTCACTGTGCCTAAATAAAGCCGATAAAAAGCCAAAAAAATAGCGTAAAAAAAAAAAAAGATTTGAATTTACTTTTGTAAATTTTACTTTGTTGTTAGTAAGTTGCTGCCACTTACAGCAGTGTTGACAGGCTTTTTTGAGAAAATGCAGTCATAGTCTGTTCATCACACCCGTGTTTAATTTGAATAAAGGATAAAAGAAGCACTGTAATGCTTTGTATTTCTTGTTCCCATTTTACGCTCTGAACATAATGAACCATGATCTCAAAGCTGAGTGTGTGTGTGCCCAACAGTGATTTTTGTGTACTGCTACACCCTTACCTCTTCCTGTGTAATTCAGTAGCATTTGCCATTTATTGTCCTCTTGCACTGCTGTGACTGACACTTTGTTTTTTGCTCCATAGGACCAGACCTGCTGGGATCTGTACAGATGTCTTGATGAGGGTGGGAGTGGTTTCAGTAAAGGAGAGCTGGATCAGTCTACAAACACATTGTTGTAACCAGTGTGGGAAATCTTTCAGGCAGTCAAGTTATTTGAAACGTCATATGCTCATCCACACGGAAGAAATTAGTTTTTTCACTGTGATATTTCCTCATGTTTGACAAAGTGGTTATTATCTTAACTGTGAAATAAAAGCCCTCCTTAAACGTTATTTAATCTAGTCTCTTTTTCAAAAGAGGCCTGAGAACAACAGACATTCCAATAAACTACCCTTAGTTAGTAAAGTGAAACTAAATCAATCGTATTTTTAACTATTGTAACCAAACCTCCACTGCCATATTAGAACAGGATATGCTTTTATTTCTAAAACATTGCCAATGATTTTGACAAATCATTCTGTGGTTTTATTTGAGAAAGTTGTTGCCCCAGCATTGTCCTACAGGGGGCAGTTGTTTTAAAACTACATTTGTCTTCCATGTGTCACCATTTGCTTGCATATTTCATAAACATCACAATCACTAATTTCCAACTCTATACTGATGATATTTTCCTGGTTTTCTTAGCTGGCTGGAGATGAATTTTTGCATCCCTACCCTGATTTTCATTATCGAGGCTCGCTTTTTCCCCTAACATTCTCCCACAACGGGAGTGTTTGACCTTTAAAGTCACGGTTTCTTCTACTGACCGGCACCTTTGTGATTAATCCTTGCAGCTCTACTGCATGATCTACTGTTTGCTTTACCCCGTTAGTCATTCTCTACTAACACTGCAGTTTCTGCTGCTGCTGGTTTTCAACAAATTCCAGGAGAAGAACATACATTACTCCCATTCACGTCTCCCTGTGATTTACTATTGATTTAGCTGATTTAGCTTTAAAGCACAGCATGCTCCCCTTCTGTCTTCCGTTAGGCTCTGCTAAGCCTCCTGGTGCTGAAGCTTCTTACCTGAGCATTGGTTTGGAAAAATAAGTAAATAAAGTCCAAGGACTCACCTATGTGGGCCCCTCAAAATTTTTCATTATCACTCCCTGTTTTACCTCTGCTATTTTTTTCGTCAATGTTTTTTAATGATTTATTCAGTGTTATTGTATAACTTTGTTTTTCAAAGCGGTGTCAATGTTTTAAAGCTTTATACCCATGGGAGATGACTTTTAATGTGTTTTTCATCCCACCAAACAGAGGTGGGATATTTGTATGCATTGCACTTATCAGCCAGGAATAGAGCTAAAGATGAAATAACCCAGGTTTGACTCCTCTCTCAGTAAAAAGTATTTTTCTGTACAAACTGTCGGGGACCAGCGCCTGTATATGGGTTGCCCGCTCAACGCGTTGCGCTATACGAGCGCCCTCGAGCTGTCTCTTAATGTTAAATGAATGCATTTAAATTGCATATGAACTGTTCCATCAGTCGCTTTGGTTTGACATCAAACAAACAGTTTATTGGCATTTCAAAATGAATGCATCCCCTTCCATTTGACAAACAAAGGAAGTTTTTCTCTCAGCAAAATATAGGCTTTGTTATTATAATAATAATAATAATAATAATAATAATAATAATAATAATAATAATAATAATAATAATGATCAACCCAAGAGCTGAATAACAGGTGGAGAAGGATTTAACAATGCAGAAAAATCTACAAAAAGAAACAAAAACAAAAAAACCAAGGAGGACAAGCACAAATTCTTTGGACTTGCTTGGTAACCAACTACAGAGCAGGTGGTGGGATAGTAGGCTGAAGCCTGGAGGCTGAAATCACCAAAATGTGGGCAGAAAAAAACACATGCGCTGAAAGCTATCCAGACCTTGTGACGGGGACATACTTAACGTAATTCAAAAAACTAACAAAAACAAGGAGTGAGCTAGAATAACAGAAATGTTAGCATGCTATTCTAATGTAGCAAGCTACAGGACCGATTCAGGGCATTAACTTACTGTTTACATGCTGCCAACAACATGGACTGCACTCACATTTTGCTGAATGATTTTGTGGAGGTCGATCAGAACAATTTGATGCCTCATCTCATTTCCCAGTTTGTACGTCCGCAATCTGAGGAGTCAAGGCAACAGGCATTTCATTTAAATGAGACATCTTTGCCCTGGAGCTGTTGTTTTAATGTGGCATCAGTTAAACACAACGCAGCTGCATCATCTGTCTATTGTTTTGCTATAATATACCCCTGTTATACATTATACTATTTTAAGATCCCTGTCAGGAGCAGAAAAGTGTTCATGATAACTTACAATACATACTTACTCATAATTCAATTCACAATGTGGCAACATGTAACAAGAACGTACAGATGATATCCTTTCATTATTTAGCAAACACTGGCGGTGAAGGATAAAAGGCACAACATACAAAAGAGTACTATACAAACAAAGAGTGACAAGTATTCTGGTGAGATGAGCCTAGAGCCAGAAGTAGTGTGCATGATAACTGTCTTCCATTCAGTTAAGTGTTGGGTTGAATATGAAAAGGCTGTTGTAGGAGTATGTTTTGTTCAGCTTATTAAAACTCATCTTGGTCAAACACACATACAGCTCTCAGGCTTTTCTGCCTATTTCTTGCATTGTTTTAACTCCTGATTCCATTTGAATATAAAGATAACAGCACGATCTCTAGGTTTAAACTAATCTACACTGATTCTTTTTTTTTTTTTTTTTTTAAAGGCTTTTTGCTGTCTAAAACGGGGAGGAAGTAGCTCAAGGGACATTCAGATTTGTTAATGAAGAGTTATTGGAGTCTTAATTCATTCTGTTTTGTTAATGAAATGAGTAAGAAACCACATTTTCAGAGATTTGAGAACTGATAGGACTGATTATAGAGTTGAATCTGTGAAATCAAATCTTTCAATACTCAGCCTTGTTTTATCATCCTGTTTAATAAAGCTTTAAGTCTGTTGTTTTTAGACTTTCATAGTAAATGACTCCTTAAGTGTTTCACCTTTTTCTCCTGCTGGTTTTTTTTCTTCTTTGCATTTAGCCACACTTTAATCTGTGATTAAAACTTTCTACTGTGTCTCTCTGCTTCCTGACTGTTCCACCTGCCTGCAGTCTGATTGCAGCAATGAGAATCAGCTGCCGTAATTGGCTCACACCAGTCGCCTGTTTGCAATTCCACCTCCCAGCATATAAGCCAGCTCTGTCATTCCCTCCCTGCTCCACCACGGAGTCGCATATCCTGCGTCAGCTCATGACCACCAGAGCTTCTTGGACACGACTCTGCCCTCGTAGCCCTGCCAGTTCCTGTATGGGTTTCCTACCTACCCCTTCAGCTGAGTTTCTTCCCGTTGTAAGTATCCGGTTTTGATGGATTAGTTTAGGTTATTCATTTATGGTTTTCTTAAATTTCCCCTCTGTTGTTAGTTTAGAGTCTTTGTTGAATTTTGTAGCCTTCTCTGTTTTCCTAATCAGATTTTGCTTGTCCGCTTTCAGCCCTTCCTCCCTGACCGTTCCACCTGCCTGCGGTCTGATTGCAGCAATGAGAATCAGCTGCCGTAATTGGCTCACACCAGTCGCCTGTTTGCAATTCCACCTCCCAGCATATAAGCCAGCTCTGTCATTCACTCCCTGCTCCACCATGGACTTGCATATCCTGCGTCAGCTCATGACCACCAGAGCTTCTTGGACACGACTCTGCCCTCGTAGCCCTGCCAGTTCCTGTATGGGTTTCCTACCTACCCCTTCAGCTGAGTTTCTTCCCGTTGTAAGTATCCGGTTTTGATGGATTAGTTTAGGTTATTCATTTATGGTTTTCTTAAATTTCCCCTCTGTTGTTAGTTTAGAGTCTTTGTTGAATTTTGTAGCCTTCTCTGTTTTCCTAATCAGATTTTGCTTGTCCGCTTTCAGCCCTTCCTCCCTGACTGTTCCACCTGCCTGCGGTCTGATTGCAGCAATGAGAATCAGCTGCCGTAATTGGCTCACACCAGTCGCCTGTTTGCAATTCCACCTCCCAGCATATAAGCCAGCTCTGTCATTCACTCTCTGCTCCACCATGGACTTGCATATCCTGCATCAACTCATGACCACCAGAGCTTCTTGGACACGATGCTGCCCTTGTACCCCTGCCAGTTCTTGTTTGGGTTTCCTACCTACCCCTTCAGCTGAGTTTCTTCCTGTGGTAAGTATCCAGTTTTGATGGATTAGTTTAGGTTATTCATGTATAAATCCTCATAAACGTTTAAAACCCACACAGGTGAATTTCCTCATGGATAAAATGCAATGCTTCATATATATGCACTAGTGTGTGGCTTTCAGCTTTCTATACTTCAACACATTTTTTTTTTTTTTGATGTTTTCCTCCCCCAGACCATGTGCTACAAAGCATTACCGGGTAACAAATACACCTGATGAAGATCAGAAATATTCAAGCAGAAACCTTCAGCTTCCACGAAGGTGGAAATCATTCTGCCATGAAGACCTAACAACCTTCAAAGACAATTTGAAAATGGGTAAGAAATGAAAGCACACACTGTTTAGTCTAGACCATCATTTGTGCTGACATCTGTGCTTTTAGATTCTATCAAGACGGGGGGGGGGGGGGACTGATAAAAGTGTAGTCTGCGTAAAATACATCACCTGCTTAAGCGTGACTGGCTGGATTTTGAACTGACCTACTGATAAATGTTTCAAAGGTGACGCGGACCTTCCTGGAGGATGTTGCACAAGGAGTTTTGTGATTGTTGCCACATTCTGGTGTCGACTCGACTCCATTCCACTTGACTCCATTTGACTGCACTGATTGCCTTTTGTATTTATAGATCATCGTGAGAAATCGCAAGAATCGATTTTTTTTTTTTTTTTTTTTAATGTTTTGTACAAGTTTGTTGTCAATAAAAACAAAAACCTTTATTGAAAAAATTGTTTGGATTGTAAACTATTGTCACAGGAAGAACGTCAGTCGCTGCAACTTGTTTCTGTTATTGTTGCAGGAAGAACGTCGGGTGCTGCAACTTGGTTCTCTGTCATTGTTGCAGGAAGAACGTCAGTCGCTGCAACTTGTTTCTGTTATTGTTGCAGGAAGAACGTCAGTCGCTGCAACTTGTTTCTCTGTTATTGTTGCAGGAAGAACGTCAGTCGCTGCAACTTGTTTCTGTTATTGTTGCAGGAAGAACGTCGGGTGCTGCAACTTGGTTCTCTGTTATTGTTGCAGGAAGAACGTCAGTTGCTGCAACTTGTTTCTCTGTTATTGTTGCAGGAAGAACGTCAGTCGCTGCAACTTATTTCTGTTATTGTTGCAGGAAGAACGTCGGGTGCTGCAACTTGCTTCTCTGTTATTGTTGCAGGAAGAACGTCAGTCGCTGCAACTTGTTTCTCTGTTATTGTTGCAGGAAGAACGTCAGTCGCTGCAACTTGTTTCTCTGTTATTGTTGCAGGAAGAACGTCAGTCGCTGCAACTTGTTTCTGTTATTGTTGCAGGAAGAACGTCAGTCGCTGCAACTTGTTTTTCTGTTATTGTTGCAGGAAGAACGTCAGTCGCTGCAACTTGTTTGTCTGTTATTGTTGCAGGAAGAACGTCAGTCACTGCAACGTGTTTCTCTGTTATTGTTGCAGGAAGAAGTGCTGCGTCACTCTGCGAAGTGCTGCGTCACTCTGCGAAGCGCTGCGTCACTCTGCGAAGCGCTGCGCAACTCAACTCAACTCAACTCGACTCGACTCGACTCGACTCGACTCGACTCGACTCGACTCGACTCGACTCGACTCGACTCGACTCGACTCGACTCGACTCGACTCGACTCGACTCGACTCGACTCGACTCGACTCGACTCGACTCGACTCGACTCGACTCGACTCGACTCGACTCGACTCGACTCGACTCGACTCGACAAATTCTTCAATGGAAACTCAGTGGTAAACTAAGAATCACTAGACAAGGAGCGCCTGTATAGCTCAGCATGTTAAGTGACTGACCCGTGTACGGGGGCTGGTTGCAGCTGGCCCAGGTTCGATTCCCGCTTGTGGCCATTTGCTACATGTATTCTCCCGTGTCCTGTCTCTCACTGCAACTGTCTGATAAAAAAAGGCCAACAAAAACATTTTTCAAAAAGAATTGCTAGACAAACCATCAATACCACTGCCTTTCCATGTTAAAACTTGCCACAGTCTAACAATATTAAAAATCATTTGTTGACTACAAATGCTCACCTGATTTTATTTTTGTCTACAAACAAGTAACCTGAAGTGCAATTAATACCAGTGTTTCATTTACTAAGAAAGTCTCTTCCCATCACACTCAAAAGTGTTCCTGCAAGAATCACAAACTATGTTCCACATCTAAACCTACTTTTCTAATGTAAGCTTGTTCAAAAAAATGATTTAATTATGGGGTGCCTCAAACTCCTAGCAGCGATTAATTTTGAACTAGGAATACTAACATTATCAGTGAAACATACAGCAGAAAGTATAGCTCTTTTATCAATTAACATCTTCAATTTAAATAATGATGCACTGCATTTTACAAAATATTTTGCTCTCCTATTGATAGGCACACCTTGTAATATATTTCACTCATTTTACCAATTGATCTTCTTTTTCTATTTATCCTGCCCTCAATTTACTCTGTACAAGTTTCATTTTCTCATGATGAAACAAAAATAAATTAGTTATTTATATAATTTCCTTAAACTACAGAGGTTAAAAGTTTAACACTAGTTTATTTACTACAGAGGCATTACTTTATTTAATATAGTTAACTTTTAACATTATCATTCATTTAAATCCACAGCAGCGGAAATTTTCCTTTCTCAGTATTGAGCACAGCAATACCAAACCATTACATGCTGAAGTCGTATCAAAGAAAAGATCCATTTTATTTAAAAAAAATTTTTTTTGAATTGATCCCTTTCCTTTTTAATACTGTTCATATTAGATTTTCTATAGAGGAATGTTAAACTCTACACTTTACTAAGTTGAAAACATTCCATTCTACTCATTAGCTCCTATGTGCTCTGCAGTCTCTGGCCCAGTGTCTCATTCTCCTACATTTCCACCATCGTCTGCATTTCTGCTCTGTTCAGGAAACGGCCTTCCGACAAAAAGGACGCTGTGGCCCATCTGTGACCTGAAACATTTATTCAACCTTAGCAGATCATTCAGTGGACAAACAACCATCCTTGTACATTTCCATCAACACATGCATTGAGTCTACCCACATACTACTACACCATAACTTATTTCACACTCTATACCTGCAAGAAATCTCACAATGTACATTCTCTAGAAGTATGCCAAAAACCATTGCATTGTCATTAATATCACAACCCATCACTGACTCCCACATTTCCTCAAACCGTTCAATAAATGTTGCCACGAGCTCATCATCATCATCCTTCACACAAACATTAACCTTGAAAGGTTTAGCAGTACAGTGCACATGCTTAAATACTGCCTTTTTAACTTTCTCTGTTAACCATGTCTGCACGTCTAGGTTGTCGGGTCACTGCACATTCTCACTGGGAGGTAGATCAAAAGATTCCTCAAACACAGACCACTCTGTGCCATAGGTGCAATGCAACAATACCTTCATGTCTGGAACCAGAACATTATACAATGCAGCTGTAACCCACAACCAATCAAAATATTTCACCAAGCTAGTGAAAGGATCTGCTACACTAAACACTATATCTCTGGCCTCTGCTGAGCTCCAACGCTGACACACAGCTGTGTTAACAAACATGCATTTAGGGAAAGCTGCATTAGTTTCAGAAAGCTCTGACTCCTCCATCCTATCACTTTGAAGAAAAACAGGTGAAGAACATCCAGACTATTTATCCTTTTTCATCAACTCATCATTACTCTGTCCTTTTTCTACATCACCATTTCCTGAAACTGAGCCTGATCCTGAGTCGGGTTCTGTGTTAAGTCCAGATTCAACCTCTTTATTCTTTATCTTACTCCATTCTTCCTGAAAAAGAACAATGATCTTCAGTTTCTCATCTGTGTTCTTAGCTCTGACTAATGACTGGATTCCTGCTACACTGACCACCATAAATGCATGAAATTTAACTTTACCTGTGAATGCATCAGACTTAGATTCGGATTGTTCTTTATGAAATTTATTAATTGATTTCACATTTGAACAACGACTCTCACCTGATTTGGACTGATGACAACCCATGGTTAATTTCTTTCACTCAACAATACACATTCATAGATAAGTGTAATATGACTGTGCAATAATGTAGAGGGATATGTGCAACAGCAAAAAACAGATATTTGCAATAGAATCAAGTGTAAATGTTAATTAATTAGTGGTTGGTAGCTGCCTCAACATCTCAGCTTTTGTCTGTTATGTCCACTAAGTGTTATCATTTTTTATTCTTTTTTATTTATATATATATATATATGTATATATATATATATATATATATATATATATATATATATATATATATATATATATATATATATATATATGTTTTTGTTCAGTTATAGTCTTATGATGTTCTCTAATTTTGATCTGCCAATGAGACTTTAGAAGGAAATTACCTGTATGGCTACAATCTATCGTATTTACATGAAAATGTACATTAATACAAATTGTCCCATTTTAAAAATAAATGAATAAATGAAATGAAATGCAGACACACAAAAACAAAACCACAATGACGACAAACAGCAGCCGCATAGCCATCACTCTCAACTGCATCTGAACTCTTATGTGTATCAATTTTCAATTATAAACAGGGAAGATTTCAGTTTGATCTCTAAACGGCTTGTTTCAGTGTATGTTGCTTTAAATGGAACTGCTGTCCACACCCCCTTCAGGAAGAAAACTCTCTCTGCATCTATGATCAGCAGCACAGAGCAAAACAGTTGACCAACCAGCACACTGCTGAACCGTGAATGAGTGCGAGATCAAGGCTTTCAGTCGCTCCTAACTTTCTCTCTGAACAATTATTTTACCTTGAAATAATTGCTGAATTCGTTGTTCATCTGTTCATGTTAACTCATCACTGCACTGGGGTTGTTAGATAACATTGCAGTCATAAAATCAGTGTTTTAACAAAACAGAACAGCAGTTTGGAAACTTGCCAGTTAACTTTTTCACACTTTTCCATGGCCTGACAACAGAAAAACTGAATAATAGCTAAATAAAAGCAGATTTATTGGGAACTGGGCTGCATTAAAATGTATATATGCATGAGCAGAGGAGAAGCTAACGTCTGCAGTTAGCTTTTAGGGTTAAATATGTAAATTAAAACAGATTTTTCTGGTAAGACATTGTTTTTTTTTCTGTAACTCCTCTACATAGAACTACAATCAGATAAAACTACATGTGTGGTCAGGTGCAAAGTGTCTCTCCTCTCTGCATTAATTTCATTTTTCACCTGTTCATACAATACATAATTATAGAATATTATAGAATAGGTAAATTGCACTTGCTTTGCACATCCAGTCTAAACTCCTGACTGAGTGTGCCAGTACACAGATGCCATTGTTCAGCTGAGGTTTCTTAGCAACCAAAGCAACACAAACATTGACTACCAGAAGTTTTGAGCTGCAGCCTGTTTTCAGAGGTAAAGTGGTCCTTCAATCTTATTTTCTCAAAATGTGTTTACCTGATGCATTTCTTTCCCATCAGACGCAAAACACACATTACTTGTTCTTGAAGTTTAGTTCATGAAGTTGGAGTTGTATGCACCGGGGTACTTGATAGGTTCTCAGGTGTTTAGTTTTTAGCAACTTTGAAATAAAAAAACTACTACTCTAGTAAGGTTTGGTGTTTCTGTCATATCATATCAAAAGAGCTTTTCATTTCTTTTTTCTCCTTTCGAGCACCAGCACCAGACTCCCGGGGAACGACAGGAGAAAGGAGCCACAGTCAAATAAATCAAGACCCATTCAACACTGAATTTAGCAAGACACTGACAAAAAGCAGCCCACGCTTTGGGGCCTTGAGTCACCACTCGTTGTTCTCCCAGCACAACCCTCATCCACACCAGGTGAGGCATATTCAAGGTAGGCAGAACAAGGTCTCTAAAATAACTCCTTTCCTTTCCTTTCCTTTCCTTTCCTTTCCTTTCCTTTCCTTTCCTTTCCTTTCCTTTCCTTTCCTTTCCTCTAAATGACTTTCAAATAATTATATGCATTTTTTAGAGCTGTGTTTAATTGTTACCACTCATTATCATGATCATTACTGGATGGAGAAATGAGCAATTATTGATCACCATAATTGACTCTCTATTCAACACAAATTAAAAGACAGATTATTTCTGACACCTGCCTGCGTTTCCATTCAGAGGGAACTGTAGAGAATGTTCACCTGACACTGCAGTCTCCCTGAGCTCTTAGCACTTTAGCATCTATTGATTGACTATTGATTTCATATTGAATAATTCGTTTGGTTAACAACCAAAAATGGACTTTATGGTTTCTTTCGTAGATCAGCATCGACTGAAAGTTTAGTTAACAAGCTTAGAAACAGCGACTGATTCAAGCTGAACCTTGATTTCCTTCTTAGTTCAGAGAGGTTTGGAACATAATTTAAATTCCTATTTATTGTCATTATTTTCATCTGATTCATTAAAAAAAAGAAAAAAGCACGAAAACAAATCTTACATAAAGAAGTACAAATGAAACACTAATGTTTTGTGGACATGTTTATATCAAGATATCATTTGCAGATTGTTTTAATCATGAAAAAAAGTACCCTTTGTCCTGTTTTGGCTCGGGCTTGCTGATTTTCAGTCTATTCTACTAAACAAAACAGCAGTCTTTTGAGCTAAATGCTAACATGGCCTGCATGTAAATACTAAAAACAAAGCACAGCTGAAGCTGACGGCAGTATAATTAGTTTTGCAAGAATAGTGAAAAACCTCAAAAAATAGAGAACAGTCAATTTGGCCCGATGGCTTTGTAAGATGAAAGTAAATCAGTTGCATAAGACGCTTAACAGCTGAAAAATACATAAAATATTGAAGTGATTTCAGGAGTGCATAGAGTGACAGACAAAACAACAACACAAACAACACACAATGGAGAAAAGACATGACGACAAGACCCATTGCAAAGTTAGCAGATGGTTTAATGGAAACTAGCTGTGATGATGTGGAGATGGAGAAGAGGAGGATAAAACGTTCAGCAGCTGGGAGAAAGTGACAGAACTGCAATGATTTAAAAGAATCTACAGCCTGATTGAGTCATGGATAGATTATTGGATAGGAGCAGAGACATCGAGATTGAGAGTGAAGTGTTTTGACTGCATGGGAAAATGGAATTGATGGAAAGACTAATGCAGCAGGAAAAGCTCATATTCATGAGGGAACAGATCTTCCATATTAAACACATGTACAAGCTTCTTTTCAATAACAACCCAAAATTTCAGTCTTCTGGTGAAGCTACAGGAAAGATCAGGGATACCATGCATTATTATATAAAAATGTTCACCATTGTATTAAAAATTGCATTGAAAATCAAGTTTTTTACCTTGTAAACATGTCTATAGTGTCGTGTATATGCTGGAAGGCAAATCATGAATAAATTAGCAGTCGACACCATGGCTGAGCATTTCCACCCTAAAATCACAGAATCTCTGGAAAGATTAGACTTCCAGAGTCTCATACGGAACAAACCTAAGGAACCAATCCTTGATTTCTTGGTCGAACATGTATGGATAAATTACTCCAGTATTACTACTTGCCATTATGTAGTGCAGAGTAATTTTGTGGTGTTCAAGCTGAGTTGTAGGTGAGCTGCAGTGCTTGGGCTGCAGTGAGTGGCTATGGGTGGGTGGGTGGGTGCAAAAAACGCAGGGATTTCATAGATTGGCACATTCTAGAAGAAGCAACAGGGTATACTTACTTCTGAGCCATTATATGCACGGATTACTTTCTGGGAGAAAAATTCTAAATATGTAAAGTTGATGGACAGAGATGAGCTTTTAGACTTGTTAGCAGATGCTAAGACAATTCATGCTGCTTGAATAGCTTCCTATTACATTAAAAACTGTTCTGTTAATATGTTCATGTGATAATTTTGCATGTGCAGCTTATTCTGATTCCCCCAGTTTTCTCTTTGCAGCTGCCAAGCACTTTGAGGCTTTGCGTAAAATTTCTACCACTTGAAAGTCTCACACCGACATTTTTGGGTGGTGATGATTTGAAAATCCATTAAATAACAAGATAAATGAGACCATTAACCCTGACAGCTGACAGCTAATTTACCAGAGGATGCTTATAATCATGCTGATGTGGTCTGTACTACAGTATTTTAGTGACTCAATAAATGCCTAAGTCAACCCGCCCAGCCAGCAGGCAGATGGGTCCCCCCACATTAGAGCCAGGTTCTGCTCAAGGTTTTTTTTCCCTGTTAAAAGGGTGTTTTTCTTGCCACTGTCGCCTTTTGGCTTGCTCTGGGGGTCAGGCATATGGGTTCTGTAAAGCGTCTCGAGACAATTTGACTGTAATTGGCGCTATATAAATAAAACTGAATTGAATTGAATTGAATTGCATTGGTTTTTTTAAATGCTTTTTAGTTTTTAATAAACATTTAATAGCCTGTATGTAATCAATAAATAGCCTTTGCCTATCTTAACAAAAACTCACTCAGAACTCTGATATGTTAACAGTACTAAATAAATCAATAAATACATGCATACACACATAAATAAGTTAATACATTAACTGTGTTAAGATAAGATTTAGATTTTTAAAAAAGTTGTTTATGTTTTTGCAGAATCCAGTATTGCTCACTGGTTGGTCATTACATTTTATTAGTTTGATTTCACTGTTTAAAATGATGCCACCTCTTTTCAGACAGAACCTGTGATAATAAAACAATACAAAATTTTTAGTTCCGTGTTAATAAAGCACTTAAAGCTTTAAGTTTGGCTCAATGCTTTTTTCAAAATTAAATATATCACTCCTTAGGTGGTAGTGGCCCCAAGTTCAGTAAAGTTGGAAAGATATTCACAGATTCAGACTTCCAGCATCAATAACTCATTAGATATAGGTTGTCAAAACATAAACGGTGCCTCTTTCCCATTGTTGCAAGGCAGACAATGTGCTACA
This sequence comes from Amphiprion ocellaris, assembly GCF_022539595.1. NCBI lineage: Eukaryota > Metazoa > Chordata > Actinopteri > Pomacentridae > Amphiprion > Amphiprion ocellaris. Next base: position 4,138,358 of record NC_072780.1, on the reverse strand, counting down.
AGCCCAGTTTTATCAAAAGTAGCTGTCTTTCAAGCTACAGGAATAACATTGGTGTCTATGGAGTGAACAGGGTCCGTCTGCAATTTGCAAAACCGCTGCAACAGTAAAGAGAGACAAATATTCAATAACTTCACTCTTATACATTGTAGTGTCACTAAAATCACTGCAGCCTTCAACTGGCTCCTGTTGACAAAGTGTTTTAACAGAAATGTAAATGCTGTAATTTGATTCTTTTAATGAACCATGTAACTTGAATGGATGTGATGCTGGTGTGACCACAGTGCACATGTCTGATGTTGCTCACAGTGGTCCAAGGGACGCTCAGGGAGTTTGTGTGTTTGCTCAGACTCATGGAAAATTAGAGGGAACATTGCTGTCAGACAAATTGGAGTAAGATGATGATAACTTCTAATCTATTGTCTTGTGACTGCTACACCATGTTACTTCCCCTGATGCATATAAATGCTATAGTTACATAACATTAAACCTCAGTTAAAACACGAAGTATTTATTGCCAGTTGCCTATTCATGCATTCTAATAATAATAGTTTACTTGTGCCTGAGATGTGCTCATAAATAACAGTACAGAAGGAGGAAGCAGCTCAGAGTGTGTACAGTGTGTCTGTGAGACAGTTTGGCCTGTTTGTATTGAAATCATATGACCGCCCTCACCCATGTGACCCCATGTGACTTGTAGGAAAAGAGAGACCCTGCTGGATCATACGAGGGCATTAGGCCATGAAATGTGAACTAAACTGCTGGTGTAATCCTTCAGCCTAGTGCTGCAGGGTCAGGTATGATAAAGAGGAATGAAAAAAATCAGTTCATGTTATTCTGCAGAAGATTATTATGCACAGGAAGTGGAATTAAAGGAGACAAGAGCTGTGACTGTCACTGTGATACAATATTAAATCAAGGAAACTTTATTGGAGCAAGAATGAGCGAATTTTAGGATTAATTTTAAAATCCACTGCAATGTCATTTAATATAAAGACGTACATTAACTGAGTTGCAGCACTGAAGTCAACAATATACAAGAGCGACATCTACTGGAGGAGGGTATAATTACCTTTTAATTACCATTGCAACATTTTTAACATTTCTTTTTTCCACCAAAAAAATTTCAAAAATTTGCCAAAAATGTTGAAAATGTATACATCAGAAGTTTCACTGTGAAAATATTTTTTCCACACATTTTCAAACTTTAAACGGGTCAATTTTGACCCGCAGGACGAAAGGAGGATTAAAACTCCATCAGCTAAGTGTGGCAGGTTCAAGCATAGTCGTGTTTATGTCTACGGGTTCAAGGCCCCACGTGCCCGTCTGCCGCAGCAGCAGTCACATGACCTCCTCCTCAGCCTCGGACTTCCTGTTTAACGGTTGTTTTTCTGCGGGACTAAGCAGCGAATCCGTCCGGCTCTCCGGCGACCAAATACGGCTCAAAACCTGACTTTGACCGTCGCTGCCGGAGAAGAAAAACCCTCCCGGTCGCACAGCTGCCAGCCTGAACCTTCCGGCCGTTTTTTTTTCTGAGCTGCAGAGAGATGAGCTCCGGAGGGGCGGGTAGCTAGCAGGCTGACAACAAACCGACAACACGTCTCTGAAAACGGAGCGAACGCAGCGTTAAATCCGGTAGAAAGAGCAGCTGATCGGTTAATATCTGTCTCCAACGTTAGCAGCAGCAAGTGGCGGCTTTTTAACGTTTCGCTGCCAGTGGTATGTCAAAGTACACAAGCTTTCCAGAGCCGATGGACGACCAGAACCCTTTCCAGGTGAGTGATGATAAGAAATGTTGAGCTAATTTTAAGCTAACAACATCTGTGCAGTGCAGATGAACAAAAGTCACGGTTCTCTGTAATAGCAGGCGTGTTGTTGCTCATGTGACCTGAGAATTTTTTTTTTCTGGGCCTCCTTAATCTTTGCCCACTTGTAGCTCCTGTTAGCAATGACCACATCAATAAAAGTCATTCGTTTTGGCTAAATGAGGATTTAATGTTCCACTAGGCCATTACAAATGCATCACTGTACCAAATGAATAACTGTATTTGTGTTTGTTTTGCCTGCTAGGACCCTGCAGTGACTCAACACAGCAGCAACACAGGCTATGCCACACTAGACCTGTACAACCCATTTGACAATACAACCGGGGTGAGAAATATTTAATAATAACTTTATTTGTATAGCACCTTTAAGAAGAACATTCACAAAGTGCTTTGAACATAAAAATGTACAGAATGGATAGCTGATTTAAAGCTGGTTAAAAAGACGACATCACACAAAGTGGCTAAGAGTGATAAAAGAGAAATGAGAACTTTACTTGAAGACAGATCGATAAAAGGGGGTTTTAAGAAGTTATTTGAAAGAAGTTACTGATTTGGCAAGCCTTATTTGGCTGTTTTCTTTTGCAAGCCACAAAATATATGTCCCTTGGTTTAAAAAATGGCTCCTCAACCCCCCTTTTCTCCAATTTTCTGTGTATTTTGTACAATTTTTATTAGACAGAATTGTATCCGAGTGTGTCAATGGGGTAATTCTAAATAATAAAATAATCAACAGTCACACATCACAAAATAACAACAATTAGAGAAGAGCTCTAACTATAAAATTTAATTTTTTCAGAACTCTTTTCTTATTTCCTGATTCAATAATTATCTTATCCTGTGTATTCCTCTATTAGAAGGTTTTTCGTTTGGGCATGACTAGACTCAGCTAACCTACAACCCACAAGATGGAACAGTAAAATGCCGTTTATACATTATGCATCAGTGTTAACAGTCTAATATTGAAAGATGCAGTCTGTGAATAAAAAAAAATACTCTCTTTCCCCTCACTGAGGTATTTCCGTGCAGTTGTTAGTTGAAGACATTCCAGAATATCATGCAGGTTGCATCCGTCAACGTCAATCGCCTTAAATCAAGTTGTTGATCCTATAGGTCACCTCATATTATTCTATAGGTTATTACCTTTGATCCCTTGTTCAATTTCCTGTGTATTTTATACAGTTTTTATCAGACAGAATTGTGCCTGAGTGCATCAATGGGGTAATTCTAAATAGCAGAGTAATCAAGCTTGCAAAAATGATGAAAAATGACCATCACGCATCACAAAATAGCAATGATTAGAGAAGATTTATCTCATGTGTATTCCTCCTTTAGAAGGTTTTCTGGTTGGGCATGACTAGACTCAGCTAACCTACAATCCACAAGATGGAACAGTAAAATGCCGTTTATAAATTATGCATTAGTGTTAACAGTCTGATATTGAAAGATGCTGTCAGTGGTGGAAGAAGTATTCAGATCCTGCCAGTAAAGCACTGAAAACACTCTGTTTCAAGTTTTATTTTTTGTTCATCATTTATTTAACCCTCCGGTTGTCCTCATTTACAGGCACCAAAAAATATTGTTTCCTTGTCTGAAAAAAATCCAAAAATTCAGCAAAAAAATTCCCAAAATTTCAGAAAATTTGCAAAACCTTCAGGAAGAAAATTTCAATAATTCCTTAAAAGTTTTCCTTAAAAGTTTTATTTTTAAAAAATCCCCAAATTTGGCAAGAAAATTCTTGTAAATATTTTCAAAAAATGAGTAGAAATCTTCCAAAAAATGCTAAAAATATCTAGAGTGATTACATATATATATCAGTAAAACTTCTAATATTTTCTTTAAGAACATTCACATAAAAATCAACCAAAATCCAGCGAAATTTGCTAAAGCTGTCAGATACCTGTGGTGGAGTAGAAAGTACAATAGAGATGTGAAAGTATAAAGTAGCATAAGACACATATTCAGGCTGACTTGCCATTTCATTTGAAATTTATTCCAAGACTTGCTTTATTATGCTTCCAATCCATCAGCCTGCTTCCTAGGGAACATCATCTGCTATAAAAACTAAAGCAGTAAACACACACCTTAAACTGGGTCAAATAAAATATGTCATATAAAGTTTCATCTCAGTGAGCCTGAAATAAACTAGTCTGTGTAGTTACCTTCTGTAAGTCGCTGTAGTCACCTTATAATCAGGCTGACTCGCCATTTTGTTTCACTTCACTTATTTATTCTACTTAAATCGCTGAGCAAATCAAAAAATGTGTGCAGTCATTCAGACGTCTGAAAGCAGAAATGAAAACCTGTCTTGCCAAGATCTCAAGATTAGGTTATGAAACAGCTTCATGGCACTTTTTTTTTTTTTTTTTTAATCGAAACAGTCCAAACCTGTTGGCACAGATTTAGGATTGAGCTGCCTCAGAGTTTTGGGCCACCAGGACTGTTGTCTACTTTGCCTCCATATCAAGACTAAATATCACGTGACCTACGCAGCCATTGTGTCTTAAAATGTGAAGAAAACCATGATATACAGCCCCTGACAAAAGTCTTGTTGCTTATCCAAGTTGCAGGAACAACAAATAACAACTTGACTTGTAGTTGATAAATTGGAATCAGAAATGGCTGATATGAAATGCAAAGCTATCTATATTATGCTTATTAGACCAAAATAAAGTTTTGTATCATTCATTGAGTTTTATCATTAAATTAGGACAGAAAGGACAGATTTTGCTTGGACAAAAGTCTTGTCGCATCCAAAAATAATGTAGAAATATTTTATTTTGAATACATAAACATACTACACTAGCATCAGAAAATAAAATCATGGTGCCTTGCAAAAAAGAATTAATATGGTGTATGACTCCATCCAAATGCCTCGCCAATGATTCAAATAAATCATTCATGAAGTCATCTGAAATGGCAAAGAAAGCAGTCTAGCAGGACTCCAGAGTTCATCAAGTTTCTTCAGTTTCATTTTCCAAGCCTCCTTCTTCATCTTAGGTTGGTATCTTGGTTGAATCATTTAAAGACGAGACCATACTTTAGTCCTTGCAGAAACAGACGTTATGGTCTTTACTAAGCTGTGGACATCAGGACACTTTAGGACGGTTTCATTTTGCACCCAGCTATTAATGTAAAAGCCCTTAACATTAAAATGAACCATTTATTGTAACGAGTGATTGAGTAGAAATAAAGTTATATGTCATTTTAAATCACTCTGTCCTTAAGCGACAAGGCTATTGTCTGGGACTGTACATCTCAGTTGAATGCTATAGAGCTGAGGGTTGCTGGGAAACATGTTGAGTCGAAGTTATGAGCTCTATCACTTGTTGCTTGGAAACAACTCGGGACCTCATGTGCTTCCTGTCAGCCGCTGATATTTGCCAACGCTGCAGCAACAGAAACTAGACATGTACTCGTTTAGGATGTTTGAATCTCAAGTAATCTGTGTTGATCTGTCATTGTGAAAGATTTTCCAGTCACGTAGTCATTTCTACAGTTATTTCCAGCTAATGGTGGGGCGCCCCCCTAGTCTAACCAACGTACTGCTGACTCACCGTGGTCTTGTTCTGGTACTGAGACTGATCTTAAACTGTTACGGACAATCAGTGGTCATTAGTGGTTGTTCTGGGACATAATAGTCAAATGATTTATGAATTACAAGTAGGGAGAAACTGTTATCTGATGTGCATTATTGGTGTTTTCCCCAGATTATGTCACTCTGTGATTTAGTAGCTGATTAATCAACAGAAAATCGACAATGAAAGTAATTAAATGCATTTACTCAAGTTTTTAAAGTTTTTTTTCAAGCATATTTATCAATTACTTATGCTTTCCACTAATTTCTATATATTCTGTATTATGTCTTGTTTATTTTAGATATTCTCTCTTGTTTTATTTCACTTTTAGCTGCCTGGTTGTTTGGTGTGATGTCTCTCAAATTTTTTAATTCTCGGACTTTTTTTCTATTCAGTATTTTTGATGTGCTGTTTTCAACCTTGTGCAAACACTGAATGTCAGTGAACTCCGTCTCGTATGTGTCATTTTTCTTGCTGCCACATTATTGGTCAGACTGGTGCATGATGTGTGTTTCTTTTTAAATATGTTCCAGCCTCCACCGCCATATGAAGCCACCTCTCCCTCTGCTCCACCTGTGCCTGCACAGACTCCACCCAGCAGGACAACACCTACAGAGCCTCGCAACTATGGCTCCTACAATTCCCAGGTATGCATGATGTAATGTGAAAGCACTCATTACTGCACCATCATCACACGCTAACATCATATCATCAACATATCAAGTGAAATGGGATCGTACTCATAATGTTGTTGGATCTTGAGCATCAGAAAGCGATGTTTTTATGGCTAGAATCTACCCAGTTTGTATAGTTTGGTGCTTAACCTTTACAAACAATAATCAGCAGGACAAACATCTTCATGGTATCCACCTCAACGTACTTCTCTGAATAACTCACCCAAACCAATAATATGCCTACTTTTGGACCTTTAACTACAATGAGACGTCTGCTAGATATAAATGCTGATGCATGCAATATATTCACCCATTTTGAAAGCGTCCCCTCTGTGAATCTCTCATGATACTAAGCTTTTTACATAACCCTTTTCATTATTTATGACCCACAGAGAGCTTTTTTTTTCTTTCTTTCACCCTTTGTTTCACTGTGTTAGACTGCGGTGAATGCTACCACGGCAGAACTCCTGAGGAAGCAGGAGGAGCTAGAGAAGAAAGCCCGGGAGCTGGAGAGGAGAGAACGGGAGCTTGAATCACACAGCCTGGGAGCTGGAGCCTGTAAGAGATGGAGGGGGAGGTGGATGTAGATTTAAGAGCAGTAGTTGAAAAGATATTTAGGTGAAATCTTCTAAAGCTCTAGTGGCAAAAATGTTCCTGTTCCAACCTTTTTTGTCCATATCTACGGCTAAGTTTATTAGGCTTTGTTGGCCAAGTATATGCACACATTTGTTTTTTCTCCTCCTACTTTGAGGGTTCTTTGGCATAAGAACCCTACAAAAAAAAAGGATTTGAAGGAAAATGAGTGTTTGACTACTATGTACAGTTATAGATTTGTGTAAAACAGTATGTGTAATGTGAAAAATTAAAGGGACATTTACTGCAACATTCAGTTAATAACAATAGCTACAGAGTTACTGCCACCTTATCAGGGCTCCAGACTGCACTGGTAGCACCGGTTAAACCAACTTTCTCATTTGGTCACACCTCCCACCACATCACAGTCAAAACACATCGCTTGCTGAACATCTGCTCACCAATAGACGCCACATTTACCGATGTTTCCTGAACTCCCCACAGTGCAGGCTGCGGTAGCTACTGCTGGGTGGCTGTGGTGTGCTCTGACAGGTGTGTGACCCAAAAAGGCCTTGAAAAAAGTAAACTAGGGTGTTCTAATGAGTGATTTTTTTCTACATGAGGTCTTTTCTATGAGCAGAAAAAATAGTGCATTAGGTGCGCTTAGCATTTCACGAGAAGACCGTATTTTTTAAGCGTAAATGAATGAGTGAATGTTTTATTTCGGACATGTGAGGGAGAAAAAAGCCACAAAAACAAATCAAAATATTCAAAACAACAACAAAACAAAAAATAAAACATAACAAAACAAAGCGATAAATAACAACCCTACATATCCGAAAAGGAGTAGGACGAAGCATAAGCTTATTTACTCCTACCCCCTTTCCATTTTGACTATCAGCCACTCAGTACCCCTCTCCCATAGTTATTTATGTACATATTCACAAACAACATAGAAAATAAATAATATAAATAAACTAAGATTAAATAATCAGCCCCTCCTCTTATCTGTACCTCATGATTAACATATTTTTGTACTGCTTTTAAAGCTAAATACCGCAGTAGATAATGTTCATGTAATGATACGAAGCTAAATTTATCATTGTGATTAATGTTCATTCAATTTTGTGGGCCTACTTCTGCCATTGTAAGTGAATGAATTTCTTTTTTCCCTTCACTGGCTCAGTATCTTCTTGCCTCCACCTGCCCTCGGATCATCAGGTGTGTCTGTGCCTCTCTTTGTCTACCTCCTCTTCCCTCATTTTCTTTTTCAATAATCAGCTACAGATCCCATCAGCTAAACAGCTTGTTTTACAAACCAGGCAGGGACACCGAAGTTATAAAAGTGATGGAGCGACACCAATACAGCTTAATGATCATCATTCACTCACATGAATGCGACCAGTTGAAATTTCAACTCACACTCTCAAAAAGAAGTTTCAGTCTGGAGCCGTGCCTGTATACATCGGTGGGTTACGTATTCATGCGTTGTATGTTTTTAAAAATAAAACCTTAATCAGAATTGTCTCGTGATACATCTGTAATAGAATAGAGGAAGAAAAGTGCAAATATTCAAAAATTTAATCATCATACATTTAAAACAATAGTAATCTGTGCAGGTTTCTTGGAATTAGACATGACAGGACTGGTTTGAATAGAGGACTATCCAAAGACACCGAGTTTTTGTAGTAGAAGAAACCACTTTCAGTAACGTTTGCCTCTTCATTCTCTTCTTCAGCCCGTCAGAATAACTGGCCCCCGCTGCCTTCGTTCTGCCCGGTGGGCCCCTGCTTCTACCAGGACATCAGTGTGGAAATCACCCAGCGGTTCCAGCGTACCGTCACCATCATGTACTACTTCTGGATGTGTGAGTTCCTGTAATTTCCCACCATCACTTTTACGACATGATAAAATAGCGTCTTACTGAAGTGCTCTTGCTGTTTAGGGGGTTTTGTGTGTGGTGTGACGATGAAACTTGGCGGTTTATGTGATCGAACTGAAGCTTTGCTGACTCTAAAATCTCCACGTGTTCATACTTAAGACTTGCCGGTGAAAGGCAGTAAGAGCTGATTCATGTCTGTGTGACTTCTACTGAACCGTCTGGCCTAACAGCTTGAATGTTTGTTCAAAGACTCTCACACTTCACTGTTAGGTCGAGGAGTTTGGGGCACTTAGTCGGGGCATCTACACAATAACCAGCTCATTTCACTGCGAGTAAATTAACTGTTGTTAAAGCAATAACCCATACAATAAAACAGAATAGTTTTGCACACATTGTCACTTACACAGCATGCTGGGAAAACAGATAAAAAAAGGTGTAAAATCATGTCAGGTTCACAAACAACAGTTTATGTTTTGACAAAATAAGCCTTGATACTGATTTTGAAGATGATAGAGAGAGAAAGTGAGACATAAAATGAATGCCGGTGAACAGAACTTAAAAATAAACAGAAACCAAAATTTAACCCTCCTGTTGTCCTCATTTACGGGCACCAAAAAAAAATTGTTTCCTTGTCTGAAAAAAATCCAAATCCAAAAATTGAGCAAAAAAAATCCCCAAACTTCTGAAAATTTGCAAAACCTTCAGGAAGAAAATTCCAATAATTCCTTAAGTTTCCCTTAAAAGTTTTATTTTAAAAAAATCCTCCAAATTTGCAAGAAAATTATTGTAAATATTTTCAAAAAAATGAGTACAAATCTTCCAAAAAAATCCTAAAAATATCTGAAGTGATTACATATATATCAGTAAAACTTCTAATATTTTCTTTAAGAACATTCACATAAAAATCAACCAAAATCCAGTGAAATTCGCTGGATTTTTGTTGATTTTTTTTGGTGAATTTTCTTAAGATACATTTTTAGCATTTCTTTTTATCCACCAAAAAATGTTCAAAAATTTCCCAAAAATGTTGAAAATGTGGACATCAAAAATTTCACTTTGAAAAATTTTTTTTCTCCACATTTTCAAACTTTAAACTGGGTCAATTTTGACCTGCAGGACAACAGGAGGGTTAATTATTATTTTTTTGGCCTATATTTTACTTTAGAAAATTAAATATAGTATATAACTATAGTAAAAAACTGTAACAAGTACATGCTATATTTCATTTTACTGCTGAATGCTTATATACTTATAATTAAAGTAAAAACAAGATTCTGGCCTTTAAAACTGAAGATATAAGCATAATGTTTCAGCATTGTATGTTTTAGTTTCTCAGCATTTTCAAACTATCTTTCTTCTCAAACATATTGACTTTGTTGACAAAATGAAGAGGCATTGTAAGGTTCATAAATAAAACCAGCAAGGGTAGAACTGTTGAACACAGAGGGGCAAACAAGAGCCCTTTGTTGGGCAGTTGATGAAAGCCATTCTACATGTGGATAAACAAGACTACTGACATTTCTGAACACAGATTTATGAAGAGGCTGAGGGTTTACACTCATATTAAATTAAAACTGCAGTTTTGAAAAGTAAAATAAAAATTTGATCATAAAAAGCAGGTTCTAAATAAAAATGGGTTTGACATCTTCTTAAGTCTTGAGCCTGGAACAACTAAAAAGAGCCTAGCAGCAGGCAAAGGGAAGCAGTAATAAATGACTTCATATTGCATCAGCCAAAATCCTGACAAACTGCCTTTTTTTTCCAAATGCGGGGGGAGGGTGGCTTGGATTCAGAGTTTTATCCCTGAACTCAAACTGCACTGCTTTCCCCCTTTTGTTCATTCATCTCTTTGTTTCTGTGTCTCCTCTTTGTTTTTTTTATCTGTCTTTATCTAGTCTCCACTGGCACGATGCTCTTCAACCTGATGTCCTCCCTGGCGAGGTTCTGTGTGGATCCCTCCGGTGGTGTCGGCCTCGGCCTCGCCATCCTCTGGGCGCTGCTCTTCACTCCCTGCTCCTTCGTCTGCTGGTATCGACCCGTGTACAAAGCCTTCAGGTGTGGAGAAAAAAAAAAGCCTGTGTGAAATTTCAGCTTTCTCTCGCTGTTTTAAAGTTCTGTTTTTTATTTTGACTTTGTGTACACTAAACTGTTTCCTGCTTCTAGGAGTGACAGCTCCTTCAACTTCTTCGTCTTCTTCTTCGTTTTCTTTGCCCAAGTGTGTGTTTATGTTATAATGACCATCGGCATTCCTGGATGGGGGTTCAGGTAGGACTAATAAACAAACTGTTCCTGTGTTCGAGAGGTGTTTTTCTTGTTGAAACCTGCATTTTAAACAGGTCAATATATAATTGAGGGACTTTCGAAGTCCATGGGATATATCTTGTATACACTTTTTATTAAAAATAAAAAAACCTAATGTTTTTTACTTTCATTTTGATCATGTCTTTACAAATTCCATCATTATTTTTCATAGAAACAATCACTTATTAATAAAAAATGACTGGATATCACTGAAATTTCAACTAAATAACCGTCCCAATTTAATAACAACCACCTTCTAATTAGCTAAACAATAAAAAAAAAAAAAAAAATGAGCTTATTCAAAAATAGTTATGATTGCGTTCGTTTTATTAAGTTGAGATAATCATGACCAATATTTCTTTTTTGCCAATATATCAAATTTTGTATGGAAAATAACAAATTGTATCTGTGTCCAAGAAATCACTTTCAACTAAGTTACTCGTTACAAAATACCTCTCAAGGAAGTGTGTTAATTATAAATATCATGTCATTTCCTCCTGAAGAAAAGACTGGCCAGACTCCAAGGCTTTCTGAGTTATTTAATATAAAGTAGTGTATGAGTTAAATGTGGATTTATGGCATGTCAACAGGTTTACTACAATATCTTTAGAAATAACTTTCAATTTCAATTTCACTCAATTGTGTATACAATATTTTAGAAGAATATTTGTGTAAAAATACCATGTGGTGTTTGGTTATAGGCGGCCATGTTGATTTTAGGCCTGAAAACAGCAAAAATATCAACTATGACACATAAAGTCCCACAGTTCCATATTGACCCAAACAATCTGGATGAGGAAAAATCTCCTGCTAATGCTCAATGCAACCATGAGCCTTTTTAATGGTAGTCTTGTCATAGCAGAAAAAGCAAAGGTGTAACTAATGCTATTAACAATGGCTTTGTTCCACTTAAGTGTCCCAGTAAGCAAAGCCCTGATGCTGTAGTACCTCATTAAACTGCAGCTATTATTAATGCACAAGTCTGCTTAAGATAAATAAGTCAGGAAAACTTTTTTTTTCAGATGATGGCAAATGTTGTCAACTAAATCCAGTGTTCTAATTTAAGCACAATGCCGACAGAACAAAAGATAATGAGCGCATAATTCCCAGCCAGGTGTAAATACCATTATCAGGATAACTTATTCAGACACTGATTCCTTTTTAATTCCAAGTGCAAATTAGAATATTAATTGACTTCTTGCTTATCATGTTTTAAATCTCTCTCTCTTGGTTTTCTTGTCCTGTCTCGCTGTCTCTTCCCCTCAGTGGTTGGATTGTGAGCCTGGCTGCTCTGAAGACCAGCGTCCCCGTTGGTGCGATCATGATGATAAATGCCATCCTCTTTACTGCCCAAACCGCCATGGGGGTTGTCATGCTGAAGAAGGTGAATAAATGCGTTTACACTCAGGGGAAATGCTCAGGTGCTCGTTCGAATTAAGGCTCATGCTTTTGACAAGGTGTCAGTCACGTTATTCCTGTATGGACTAATTAAGAGGATACTCAGAGTTGGACCATTAAAAACAAAGTCCTCTGAGCATTAACACTTACATAGAGTCACTGAGTGTGTTTACCTGCTTGTTGGTCTCAGAGGAGATATATTTACAGGCCACAGTGTCTTGGTTTCTGCTCCTCCAGCTATAGTATCCAGGTTTTTCAAAACAAGGTTTGAATGCTTATCCAGAGGCCTGTATTATTTAGCAGAATTTGGGGCTAGTGAGGTAACTTCAGGTGGGATTTTCAGGGTTACAGTGGTGGTTCACATCTTACCGGGTTACACTGACATACCAACTTATTCTGTACACCTATAAAAACAATGCCTATTTCCATTCCTAGAGGATTGCATGGAGATTGGTGCCAAATTTTGTCTTTTTTTTTAACCCAGCAGTTGTTCTGTAGGCTTTATATCGGTATAATTATAATAAAACTAAGATTGATTAAAGCATTCAAGCCTTGTAAGAATTGCAGTAAGGCCACTTTCTACTTTGTTTTTTGCTTCTTCCCATCACTTAATAACACCATCAGGGTTATAGTGTTGAAAATAAAGCTAAAATTCTCTTATGTGTCATAAAAATAGACATTTAATTGAATGCACATTTGTAATTTGTCCGATCTATTTGTGAATTAATGATACCGATAAACCTATGAACTTATGCATTTTGTTGCCAGCTTTCCTCCCTGGATTTGGCTGTAGGTTCAGCGTTGGTTTTGCCTGTATTATATTTTTAACCTCCTTCTATTCGTTTAAGATTCTAGCTTGTTCTTCATGTGAGAAACTTGCAGGTCTACACATGTCCCTGTTTGTGTTTGGTCCCAAGGCTGCCCCTTTCTACAAGATTCAGAAACTGTCAACACAGTTAGCCTTGTGTGGCCATTTAGTGTGACTCTGGTTATTGGGTTTAGTAAAGCCAGATAACAAAAACGTATACTAAGTATGTAAACTCCTGACTGGGATACTAGTACATGTGAAAACACTTTTGCCTCTCAACCACACATTCAGATGCCAGTAGCATTGATATGACAAACTGGGGTTCGGTTTACCCTGCTGCACCTGAGCCGAAGTCCCAGCATAGTCAAAGACAATGTTGAAAATGCATGTTAGTCTATATGACATACCCGTTTAAGTCCAACTAAGAAGGGAAGGACTAATCAGTAAGTCAGATAACTAGAACACATCCTGGATATGTTGACCTTGTTTCATAGTATAGGGGTCCTCGGTTTACGACGTCATCGACCTACTGTGTTTCATTGTTACGTTGGAACTGGTTACATGGAACGAGTTGATGAGCGGAGCGGACGAATAGATCATCACGCTGCGCTATAAGACGGCTTTGTTTACATTCTCCGGTTGTACGCCACCTTGGATTGTGCTACATTCACTAAATTTTTGTACTTCATTATGGCTCCCAAGCATAAATCAGACTCTTCTGATGGCATCTCCATGGAAGTGAAATTAGATATAATAAAACGCTGGGAACAGGAAGAAACACCCACCAACATGGGTCCAATTGTAAAAACAGGTCAACATATTGTAGCGACCCTCTGTGATGAATGAGTGAGACTTTATCTGGTTCTCTGCTGGTTTATTGAACCTTCACACAGGCTACTGTGGACCGTAGCCAACGCCAGAATAACTAGAAAAACCCCATAACTTAGCTCCAGAATTAGCCACCGTTCCCAGCTCTCTCCACTGCTGACTCTCAGCCAATCAGAGGTGAGCTAACTGAACATGGCACGTTCACTGACATTAGGTAAATCTGGAACTGAACAATAAACATTGAAACATCAACATCAATAACAATATCAGTCCGTTACAATATTCTGTTCTTGTAAAATGACTCATACATACATGAAAGTCGTTGGTATTCATGACTTTTATGAAGAACTCATCAATATCATGATGCATGTAACGGCTTTGTTTACATTTTCGCGGAGTCCCGACTTGCAACGGAAATTGACTTGCGCTGATCCATAGGAACGGAACTCTGACGTAAGTTGAGGACCTCCTATACAAGCTTCTGGTTTCTGAAATGAGGATATAATATTTACACGTGATAAACATAGTCAAGATAATGCAAAAACACTCAATCATGACTGGAATACTAGTACACATGGAAACACTTGTGCCTTTCAGTCACACCTTCAAACATTAGTGGCATGAATTTGACTACCAGAAGCAAACTGCACTTCAGTTTTGCTCACTGTTTACCCTGCTCCACCTGAGAATATATGTAAAACATGGATGATAATATGGGTTGTATTTGAAAATATAGGTAAAAACACAAAACTACAAAAACCTAAAGCCAAGCCTCAAATAATAACCTGAATATGGATTTGCTTTGTAAATGCTATTAGTACGGCTAAAAATGAATGGGACGTTATGAATCGACCTGGCCCATGCAAATACTCTCAGCGCGTTGCCCAGATGGTCCACCTACCATGAGGCAGTGTGTCGATAACGAGCACCCTGAAGAATAGCCACAATATCAGGTTGTGGGGATCGTTTTCACCCGTACATTGGCACATAATGTGATGATGAATTGCTGCAGGTATCACATGTCGCTGCTCTTCCCCGCTTCAGATCCACAGTCTGTACAGGCAAACCGATGCCAGCTTCCAGAAGGCCCAGGCTGAGTTCGCCACCGGAGTCATGTCCAATCAGGCCGTACGCCAGGCTGCTGCCAACGCTGCCCAGGGGGCCTTCACCGCACCCCGTTAGAGAGGAAGCAACAGGGCTGGCAGGGTAAGACGTGGAGGAGGTGAAGGGTCTCCATGGGTTGATAGAGGATCAGTTTCGTATTTATTTCCCCACAGGTGAATTGAATTTGCTAAAACTTCAGGGCACTGCATGAGACAGATGTGGGGTTGTCTAATTTTTGAGACGTGTACAGGACCAGTTAGCTACGTTGCCAAATCAGGAGTCAACTAAGAAATCATGCGTGTCAATTGAGGAAACAGAAAGAAGATGTGAATAAAAACAAGATGCTGAAGCTGCATGAAGTTTGATGCAGCTGTACAGAGTGTCAGTGAATGCAGGGAACATGCTTTTTATATGAAAAGAGAAGCTGTGTGCCAAGTGGGATGTAGTGCTAGCCTGGATGTTTACCATGTTTATTGTGTTTCTGAGAGGCCACATTTAAAGCAAAATGCAAGAGTGGGTCTGAACACTAAAATGTTGCCATTGTAACATTTGATCGATAACTAAGAGGCTCAACTTTAGCCAGCACTTCCTTTTTTTTGTTGTTGTTGCCTAAGCATAAAACTAACAAGTTGTTTTGTTATTGTTACAAATGAGAATGCCTATTTACTGTGTTGCCAAAAACCCTCTCATACTGTAAAGATTATGACCATGTGTTGTTTTGGTTCTGGTATCTGTTACTGTTCTGTTACTGCTGCTTGTGGTTATTATGATTATTACAGGTCACTGTCTTGGTTTTAATAAAAATATATTGCCATGCTTTCACAGTCTGCTGCTGTTGTTTTGGCATTGTCTTACTGACTAGATAGTAAACACCATATTTATTCATGTGAGATTAATTCAGATGTGTTTTATTATTAGGGTAAACTGGACCATTAGATGTAGTCAGTTTTTATTTCAGTCTTTTCTTGGATGATTGTGGCCTTACTAATCTTTCAGTAGCACTGACATCATTTCACTGGTGTGAGGAAAATCTTGAATAATACTTCTGAGGTAAGATGATATAGTATCTGACAGTTTAAAATATGTTTTTGTTAGATTTTTTGTTTTACATTTTTTATGCATATATTATATATTTTTTAACAAGTTTAGCAAGGTTATTCTTTGAACAAATAAAACCTTTTCTGTATGATATGAAAATCTAAGACTTGGGAAATGGCAGCAACTGACATCAGTGATTTTTAATACTCCAGGTTTGTTATTGTTAAATTGCTGATATATTGTGTACATAATTATCTAATACAGTAATATAATAGGTAACCAGCAGTTAAAAAAAAGTATGTCTAAAGATCTAACTAAGCTGACATAATGTAAAGCAAATTATTTTTTGCTATATTATACCGTTGCACCATTAGCAAGCTAACTTTTAGCTACATGTGTATTATACCGTTGCACCATTAACTAGCTAACTTATTAGCTACATGTGTATTATACCGTTGTACCATTAGCTAGCTAACTTATTAGCTACATGTGTATTATACCGTTGCACCATTAGCTAGCTAACTTATTAGCTACATGTATATTATACCGTTGTACCATTAGCTAGCTAACTTATTAGCTACATGTATATTATACCGTTGCAGAATTAGCAAGCTAACTGATTAGCTACATGTATATTATACCGTTGCAGAATTAGCAAGCTAACTTATTAGCTAGCTTCTTTGCTACGGTCAGTTAAACATCCCTGCTAAAATGTTTATAAAAAATTGTATAAAATACTTTTTTTAAAATCCGTGATGGTAAAGTCAGAACTTTTGTTCAAAACCCCTCAATAGAAAATGTATTTGCAGTAATGTAACTGTTTAATAAGATGACTGAAAAGTATTTTCTATGTGTTATTTAACATTTATGTTGCAGTTAAAGGCAAAGCAGCATGAAAAGGTGAGAATGTAGTTAATTTTCTGTATAAGTTTTAAGTTTATATTGCTCGAAGTGAGTTGTAGATACCCTTTTTAAAATTTGTACATGTACTTTTCTATTAACTGTCTAAAATTAAGAGGGTATTTCAAACGTGTACACTTTAGCATACTTGTGCAAATCTAAAAAAATTTTCAAACATATTTATGTATTTTTTTTAAATAGACATCGTTCTCTTAGCCTGGTTTACTCTAAATTAATGTTTAATTGAATATAACATCCTAATATATTCATAGTAACTGCCACCCTCAGTAACTGACTCCTGAAGTTGCTAGGAAACAGCTGTGTGTAAAGTTAGCACTGAAGCTAAGCTAACGCTGCTAGATATTAGGGTTTATTCGTACTGTCTACATTATATTCAGTACATTTTAAGCCAGAAGTGTCTTGTTAAAAGCTAGAAGCATCACCCTTTACAATTTTTTATTCTCTGGCGACACCCAACACAGGAGAAGGATACTGCATGTTGGTGTCAGGCTGTCAATTTGTTGCTAAACGTTTTTTTTTTCGTTTTTTTTTTTTTTTTTTTTTTTTTTTTTTTTTTTTAAATTTGATCTTCGTAACAGCGACCGTAAGAGGACATATCGAGTTGCTGAATATGCCAGTTTGAAAAGAGCTGATTGTGTAACCGGTTTAAAAATAACCTCATGTGTGCACTTTATTTCTAAAAGCAACGGTGTAGGGATTGTGTCTGGTCCCCGTGTCGTGGGTTTTTGGTCCGGTGTTGTGACATGTCAGAGGCTCGCAGACTTTTATGGGCTTCAGCGCCGACGTCAGGACGCTGCGCTTCACCGTGAAGATGGCGGAGGCTGCGGAGACACCACAACACCGGTTTTTCTGTCACTGCTGTAAATGTGAGACTAACCCCAAACTCCCGGTGAGTCGCTTTGGAGAGCTCTTTTACTATGCTGGCCCTGCGTAAAAACCCCCATGGAGCGATGGATTAACACTTTCAGACTGGTTTTATTTCCAAAAACAAAAAACATGCAGGTCTAACTGACTTATTCATATTTTTTGTTTTGTTTTGTTTTGCTGTAACATTACTGGGATCACAAAAGCACACATTGTAACTGTGACTCGGTGGTTGCTCCTGTGCGCACAGCAATGCGCTAAACTCTTAGATTGGAGTGAGGGAGTGAAGTCTGGCGAGCCACGGTGCCATATTTAGAAGCTCCACTGTTGGCGACTTGGTGTCCAGTTGTCTACTGTCAGCTGCGTGTGAGAAACGTAAGAGGGGCTGTGTGGGTGTCACCACATGCGCCACCACGGTTTTACAAACTGCTGCATGCCACGGAGCGTCACATAGGTGCGTTTAGACCCTCTGGTTCAGTTCGTATCGTCCTCCTTTTCCTCTCTGTGCAGCTCAAAGAGTAAACTTTTAGTTATCTTTTGTTGGGAGTTTATTTTTCCAGGAGATGAAACACTTTTTTCACGGTTGAAGCGACTACTAGAGCGCATTTGGTGCGCGGCTAACACGTCATGGCACAGTTACGCACAAATTACGCAAAAGTGCATCTTTTGCGTGCACCACGCGACTAAGCTTCATCAGAAAATGTTGTGCAGATTTGAATGTTCACATGGAAAATTTAATTGCAAATCTAAAAGTGTAAATGTCCACTTTTCTAAACACTAACAGTCAAATTGGTGGACAAATATTAAAACCTTTATCTTACTGAAAGATCAATTTAAAATCCGTTTAAAAATGTAGAATCTGAAAATACTTGAAAAGGTTCCTCCAATATGTCCCTGTCCACATATTTCAGTGTACTGCTGTTTTGAGATTATTTATTTGACATTGTGATATAACTTTGGTCACAAAGGACGGTTTGTGTGCCTGTGACTACATGTCATAGTTCTGAAAAGGTAATATTAATGCTGTAGCACACAAGGGCGTAGGGTACTTCCAACATTATGGCAAAAGTTTGGGAAAAGCCTTTTTAATTGTCAGCATGGCAGTGACCATAGGCTTGTTAGATTCTGTCCAGTAACCTTTATTAAATTCAACATTGCATATCTTTCCTCCATATTTTCTCTCTGTGCAGCCCAGCTGAAGGATATAACTTTTAAACTTTTACTTCTCTCAGTGGGAATTGATTTCTCCAAGAGATGTAACACTGAGCTCACAGTGAAATCAGCTTCTGGACTGCATTTGCTGCACAGCTGAAAAGTTTTTTTTTATGGTACAATGTCACTACCAGTCAAATATTTGGACACACCTTCTCATATAATCTTTATTTTCATGACTATTTACATTGTAGATTCTCACTGAAGGCATCAAAACTACGAATGAACACAGATGGAATTATGCAGTGAACAAAAAATTGAAATAAGTAGAAACATGTTAGTATTTCTTCAAAATAGTCACCCTTTGCTTTGATTACTGCTTTGCACACTCTTGGCATTCTCTGGATGAGCTTCATGAGGTAGAACCTGAAATGGTTTCCAACAGTCTTGAAGGAGTTCCAGAGATGCTGAGCACTTGTTGGTCCTTTTGCCGTCACTCCGTGGTCCATCTCATTGCAAACCATCTGAACTGGGTTTAGGTCAGGTGACTGTGGAGGCCAGATCATCTGATGCAGCACTCCATCATTCTCCTTCTTGGTCAGATAGTCCTTCCACAGTCTGGAGGATAAATTAGTTCTGAAAAGTTAATATTAATGGTCCAACATCTGTACCCAACCTCACCAATATGTTGTGGATAAAAGGGAGCAAACCACTGACACTCGGTTCTACAATCTTGTGGGCAGCTTTCCCACAAAAATAAAAGCTGTTATAGCAGCACGTTAATGCTCATGGATATGAAATGAAATGAGAAATTTTTGTTGTGGGGTGAGGATTTTCTTTTCTTTCCTTTAGGATTTCATTTGCCCCAGATGTGACTCTGGCTTCATTGAGGAGGTGGCAGAAGACTCCAGGTACAGTTCAGCTTTGGTGCTTAAATGTATTGTTCTTTTTATTGTAAGTAGAGAAAATTTTCTCTCTGATTCATAAATGCCTGGAAAGACAGTGGTTAAAAATTCCATTCAAAATTTTAAAAATACTCGCTCTTCATTTTCCACCACTGACAGATTTTTCTTTTCCTTCTAGTCTCCTGCAGGACAGCACAGCATCAGCGCCCAGCGACGACTCAAACTCATTGTTCTCTGAAGTATGTCCTTACAAATGGCATTTTAATAAGAGCGTTCCTCCTTCTCTAAGGCTTTGTTTGACACTTTGCTTCTCTGGTCTCTGTCCAAGTTATGGCAGCTGCTGTTTATGGAGGGCTCTGCTCTGCTGTCGCATCCGCCCTCCTCCGAGTTCGACCCGGACGACAGCGAGCAGGTATCTGCTAGTCAGAGTGGTCCTTCTTCAGCCTCGCCAGGCGCTGCAGAGGCCAGAGAACCAGTGACTTCTTCCAACCCTGAACAGGAGAGGTCGTCCAGGCCTGAGCAGAGGCCTGTAGTGGAAGGGTGTGTGGACATGGTACACAGAAACATCACTGCCACAGTTTTCTGTCTCACCATAGAAGCTATTTAACACCTTAACAGCACTGTTTGTGAGAACAGATTAATATGTAAATTCTAAGAACAGCAACAATAAGGGAATTGCTTCAATACTGCCAGATAGAAACTACATTTACAGTTGTAAAAAAGTAAAAATTATATACTTGTCAAGTCCATGTATATGATGGCAGTCTTAAGTTTCCAGTGACTCCTGTAACTCTTAACCTTCTGCACATGTAATGTTTCACCAGCTCTTGAGTAATATGTTACTGTACAGTGGAATGGTGATCACAGGTGTAGATCCCTCTCTAATCACCTGATATTTACTACTCAAAGTCAGTATTCTTCATCTCTGTATTAAGTGTACTGTATAGACCAGGGGTGTCAAATTAATTTTAGTTCAGGTTCAGGAATTATTTTAACCCTGGTGTCGTCCTGCGGGTCAAAACTGACCCAATTTAAAGTTTGAAAATGTGGGGGAAAAAAAATGTTTTCACAGTGAAACTTCTGATGGCCACATTTTCAACATTTTTGGGAAATCTTTGAACATCTTTTGGTGGAATAAATAAATGTTAAAAATGTTTCTTAAGAACATTCACAAAAAAATCAACCAAAATCCAGCGAATTTTGGTTGATTTTTTTTCTGAATGTTCTTAAAGAAAATATTAGAAGTTTTACTGATATATATGGAATCACTTTAGATATTTTTAGGATTTTTTGGAAGATTTTTACTCATTTTTTGAAAATATTTACAAGAATTTTCTTGCCGAATTTGGAGAATTTAAAAAAAAAAAAAAAAAAACTTCTAAGGGAAGCTTTTAAGGAATTATTGGAATTTTCTTCCTGAAGGTTTTGCAAATTTTCAGAAATTTGGGGAATTTTTTTGCTGAATTTTTGAATTTTTTTCAGACAAGGAAACAATATTTTTTGGTGCCCGTAAATGAGGACAACAGGAGGGTTAAATTTATAGTTTTACGCATTTACAAATAGCAGTTAAAGTCTTCTCTGTCATTTTTACACTTTACAAAGTCGTCCAGCGGGCCGGATTGGACCCTCTGGAGGGCCGCATTTGGCCCGCGGGCCTCATGTTTAAAACCTCTGGTATTGACTGTATGACACTCCTCAGCATCTGTGTCTGTAGTCATTCTGACTAAGAGAGCAGCCTCATACATCAGTAGATTTCATAATTCAAAGTAACTGAAATAACGGCATGATGTGCTTTGAAGCTGTTAAATATGCTGTAAAGCCTCACACGGACGTCGTCGCTGTGTGTTCTTGCTCTTTCAAGGATTGTGCAGCAGTTCTTGGCCGGCCTGTTTGCCAACAACGGAAACCCCGGTGCTGCACCAGCTGCACTGTAAACGCTTTTTAATTTTCGTTTCGCATCATTTGCTTTTGACTTCATTTAACGTCGCGTGACATCCTCCCCGTCTCGCTCTCCTTTTTCTCTCCCTTCTGCTGTCTTTCGCTTCTCCTCTCAGATCCAGCATGCTGCAGTTGCACTCGAACCCAGGGGATTATGCGTGGGGTCAGGGAGGTCTTGACGCTGTCATCACGGAGGTCAGTAATACCAGAGCTGCTGAATATGAAGCTCAGTGACAGCTTTATTAGTTTGAGCATCACTTCCTCTTCCTCTTCCTCAGCCTTTTGTAATGAAACATCATCTCTCCCCTGCCTGACACCCACATCTTTCTCTGTGTTTACTACCAAATCTGTTACTTCTGTTCAGTTTGCATGCTATTGTTCATTCATTAGAATTCCTCCACTTGTTTTCTCTCCTACTCATCTAGTTATTAGGACAGTTGGAGAACACAGGTCCTCCCCCAGCTAAAAGGGAAATGATCTCATCCCTGCCAACAGTTTGCATCTCTCAAGAACAGACAGGTGGTAATTCCAGCATGGCATCACATGATTGCTCTAATACGTCTCATGTTGGGAGTAAATGGGGCTTATGACGTTGCAATTTGTATTTATATATATTTAACTGCTTTACAGTAAGAGATACACACAGTCCTGCTGTGCTCCTCTTATCTTTACTGTCTTTGTCATATTTTCTGACCCTCCCTACTACTTTATTTCCCCTGACCTGTCTTTCTCTCAGTTCTCCTGTGGTTTCCTCCCTCTGCCTACTCAATTTTCTCCACCTTTAAAACTAGAACAAACAGTGAAAATGTGGCTGCAGTGGAATATCTGTAAAATATAATATTCTAAGCTGATTTAAATACAGTAAAATGGTATCATTTTATTGTCACGCATCATTAACCCTCCCGCTGTCCTCATTTACGGCACCAAAAAATATTATTCCCTTGTCTGAAAAAAATCCAAAAATTCAGCAAAAAATTCCCCCAATTTATAAAAATTTACAAAATCTTCAGGAAGAAAATTCCTTAAAAGTTTCCCTTAAAAGTTTTTTTTTTTAAATCCCCAAATTTGGCAAGAAATAAAAATTAAAAAAATAAAAATTGTAAATATTTTCAGAAAATGAATAAAAACGAGTAAAAATCTTCCAAAAAATCCTAAAAATGTCTGAAATGATTCTATATATATCAGTAAAAGTTCTAATATTTTCTTCAAGAACATTCGGAAAAAAATCAACCAAAATCCAGCGAGATTTGCTGAATTTTGGTTGATTTTTTTCTGAATGTTCTTAAAGAAACATTTTTTTTAAGCATTTCTTTTTTTCCACCAAAAAATTTCTCAAAAATGATGAAAATGTGGAAGTTTTCACTGTGAAAATATATACTTTTTCCCACATTTTCAAACTTTAAAACGGGTCCATTTGACCCGTAGGACGACACGAGGGTTAAAGAACACATTACAAATTGTAAAAATGTAGATTTTTGTTATAATTTAGTTTTATTACTTTTTTTTTTTTTTTTTTTTTTTACAGTCCACGTGAACATTAATACTTTATTCTTTGATTTTACTAGACAAATCTGTGAATACTTTAATTTACTGGTTTAAAAACAGAAAAACTTTCAAGTAATTTTACAGTCAAATGTGGTCAAAAAATAATAACATTCATAAAAATACAGATTTTGATGTGGACATTATTCACAGTTTTGGCCTTTTTTTAAATAGTCAACATGTAAATGAATATCCTTTTTTATCTGTAACTAATCAAAACAAAGCAAATCTGTAAAATTTCACAAGTTGTAAAATGATTTACCATTCATCAGTCTTTAATATACATATTTTTGTTTCAAATAATGGCATTTTCTTTTGTTAGTCAACATGTATTTTCATACTTTTTTTAAATTTTACTGGCTATTATCTGTAGTTTAACAAGAGAAAAAAGATCTATAAACACATTACTTACCAAAAAATACAGGTAACAACTATTAAACATTTATTTTCTACAGTTTATGTGTTTTTTCTTCTTCTACATCTTGTCTTTCCATCCTCCTATCTTGGGTTTCCTCACTCCTCCTTGCTGTCTTCATTCCTTTTCCTGACTTTCCTTATGATGCCTTTCCTTTCTTTTCTTTTTGCCTTCTACTATTCCTCCTCTTATCTTCTTTCCTTCCCCTATTCTGTCTTATCCTTCCCTATTTTTTCCTTTTCTCCCTCTATTTTTTCTTCTGCTGTCTTTCCTCATTTCCTCATCTTCATTTTCCTCCTTCCATCTATTTAGTCCCTCTCATACCTTTTCTTTACCTCATTCTAACCTTCCTTTCCTCTTGTATTCTTTCTTTCCTTCTATCTTTTCTTCCCTCCTCTCTTTGTTCCTTCCCATCTCCCCTCTTCCTCCTTCAATCCCTCCTTTCCTCCTCTTTATGGTAAAGATTAGGCCACTTATCCATGAAGGACACAGTTATGAGCCACATTAGTACATTGTAATTAAATGCTTTTTGGCTTGGATGCAAACTGCTTCTACAAAGGCAGCAGTTCATGAAGGGGCTATAGACAAATGAATGGTGTCACTCAGCTCATAGTATTAGTTATACATTTTAGTGACTTATTACTGTTAAAACGTGATTTATTGAGGGCTACAGTACAAGTGTAGCTCTGTGTTACACTCTAATAGCCTGTAGGCCTGTCTTGTACATTTGAGGTCTAATGAATCATCACACGCTCTCTGATACTTTCTGTTTCTTTTCTTTCTTGCATTTCTTCTCTTCCAGATTGCAGACTGGAGTGTCCAGTTTGCAGGGAGGAGTATTCATTAGGGGAGTCTGTCAGGAAACTTCCCTGCCTCCATTACTTCCACAGTGAATGCATAGTGCCTTGGCTGGAGCTGGTCAGTAGGAATGAGGGGTTTCAAGTTGTGTTATCAAGAAGTTTTTTTTTTTTTTTTTTTTTTAGTGTCTGACATCTGGATTCAGAGACAGTTTTGTTACCAAATGCTGATGTTTTGTCAGGTCACAGCCTCCTAACAGATGCTGTTGCTGCCTCCTGATTTACTCGTTTTCTCTCGTCTCGCAGCACGATACCTGCCCAGTGTGCCGGAAAAGCCTCGATGGTGTCGATAACAGCCTCCCGCCCACATCAGAGTCCCCAGAGGCCCAGTCCATCAGGACAGAGCAACAGGAGAGGCAGGCAATCTGAGAAACAGGCCAACAACTCTACCTCCTTTTTTAAGAGACACGCTCCTCACCTGAGGCCTTTCCCTCTGCACCGACTGCTTTTAGATAGAAACACACATCCCAGTCATAATTCACAATTCCGACTCTCACTCGATTCATTCATCTCTGCTAAAGGACCTTTGTGTTTTCTACTGAAGCATATTCACAGATTTTTATGCTACACCACGCACAGCAGGATCCAGCGGTTTGCTGACGAGATGCGGAGGTGGTGTGTCCTTCTCGCTGCACTGCCCTCTTAGGTGCCTTTCTGAATGACTGACTTTGATGTCATGAACTAATCGCCGCTGAGCTGCCGGTGGTTGTCAAAATGACGGGAACTCACAGAGTTATGGAGTAACACAGTTGCATTATTCTTTTGGTAAGACAGTTTCTTAATGCAGTATTTTGTTAACCTTTTACCAAAGTTGGTATTAAACCCCAAACCCTGTGACCCTCAGCCTCCACACCTTCTTTTATTTCCATAATTCTGTCAGATTCAGAGGCAGATATGAACAAATCAAATCAGCTGAGTGCATTTGTGTTCAGTATTGTTGGAACTTTTTTGTCAGCTTGTAGTTAGATCTTAAACCTCCAGATACCTGAAATACAATATAATCTTGCCTTTTTTTCTTTTCATATATTTTAAATTAGCAGTTTATTGTATGTAGCCTGTACAACAATATTATTATTGACGGTATTGATAGAAGCAGTTGATGATGAATCGCCACCAATTTTGATAATCAAATGACAGTTTAAGTAAGAATAGAACAGGCAACAATGATATAGGTTTGCAAATTCTTATTTAATCATTCATTTCAATTGGTATATTGATTATATTAGTCAATAAATTGTCAGAAATATAGAAAATTGCCTATCACAAAGAGCCTAAAAGACTTG
This sequence comes from Amphiprion ocellaris, assembly GCF_022539595.1. Classification (NCBI taxonomy): domain Eukaryota; kingdom Metazoa; phylum Chordata; class Actinopteri; family Pomacentridae; genus Amphiprion; species Amphiprion ocellaris. Next base: position 4,112,477 of record NC_072780.1, on the reverse strand, counting down.
ACTTTGACACTGTGTGCATAATCCAGTACCATTTCTTTTAACAAATATAGTAGAATATTTTTATACAGCAGTTTATTTTTTACACAGTACAATATAATTGTTGACCATGGTGCTGATGCAAGCGTGTCATGGAAAAGTCAGTCACCGTAAGATGACTGTCACCAATTTTTATAATCATTTATTAACCAAAAACAGTTTTTATTTAAGAAAAAATGACTACATAATAAATATTTCATGAATCAGTTATGTGACTGCAAACTGTATAACCTATATTTTATAAAAAATCAGATGGATCAGTGATGAAAATAATCAGTTGCAGTCTATTGCTAACCAAAGATTTTTAGCAGTTGCTGGTTTCAGTTCCCAAATGTGAAGATTTGATGCATTTTTCCAAATAGAATTTATTATTTGTTATTATATTTCTATTGTCTGTCAGTTTTTTTGTCTATTAATTTTAATTCATGAACAGTTCCTAGTTTCATGTAAGAATTTGCTGCATTTCAATACAAACTAGCTATATTTTCTAGAAAAAAAGATTATTAAACAGAAGGATAATATATATATTATTATTTTAGATTATTTTATTATTTAAAATTACATTTATTATTTATTGTTATTCAAATTATTATTCATATTTTATTATATTTCTATTTATAAATTCTATATTTTTTAATGATGAAAATAATCAATTGCAGTCTATTGCTAACCAAAGATTATTAGCAATTGCTGGTTTCAGTTCCCAAATGGGAAGATTTGCTGCTTTTCTCCAAATAGAATTTATTATTTTTTTCTATTATTATATTTCTATTGTCTGTTAGTTTTTTTGTCTATTAATTTTAATTTATGAACAATCCCTAGTTTCATGTAAGAATTTTTGCTGCATTTTATTGCAAACTAGCTATATTTTCTAGAAAAAAAGACTATTATTATCCATCTTTAAAAGATGGATAATATTTATATTATTATTTTTAGATTATTTTATTATTATTTAAAATTAAATGTATTATTTAAAATTAAATTATTATTTATTATTATTTTATATTATATTTATAATCATAAATTTAATATTTTTTAGTGATGAAAATAATCAGTTGCAGTCTATTGCTAACCAAAGATTATTAGCAAGAAAATTTAAATTTATGAACAATTCCTACTTTCATTTAAGAATTTTCTGCATTTCATTGTAAACTAGCTATATTTTCTAGGGGAAAAAAGACTATTTAACCTCCTAAGACCCGAGCTTTGGTTGGGCTTGCATTTTAGATTTCTTCTAATTTTTTGGATTAAGGAGTAACCAATAAATACAATAGTCGGATAATATTTAATATTTGATTTGTATATTTATTATATTTTATTATATTTATATTATAGAATATTGTTGTTATGTATTATTATTATTATTATTATTATTATTATTATTATTATTATTATTATTATTATTATGAACAATAAGCTCTTTCTGAAAAAAAAGATGTACACATATGAGGTCTTAGGAGGTTTACAGATGGATCAATGATAAAAAATAATCACTTGTCATCCGAATAGAATCAAAAAGGTGACAGTGAACTAGCTCTGCAACTGATTCTTAACATTTTCCATTAGTGTATTGACCACCAGCACCTCTCCAAAGCACTCTATAAATAAATTACCTGTTAATTTACACTCAGATATGTCGTCGACCAGGTGAATTTACCGGGACTTTTCCGGTGTCTCCTCGGTGCACTAACCGCTGTGGCTTCAACCAGAACAAGAGGAAACATCCTTATAGAGCAGAATGGTTTATTTATAGGCTATAAAGCTCCCGTTGCCTTCCCCTCCGCCTGCGCTGTTTACTGTGTCGGTGTGTTGACCCTCAGCGGCCGTTGGAGCCGACCAGGCAGCGACACTTGAACGTTACATACCAGCAAAAAAAAAAAGACGACAACACAGAAACACGGCTCTTAAAACGGCGAAAACATTTTTTTTTTTTTGTCAATGACCGCAGCAACCGCGTACAACCGACATTTGCGCTCCTTTCCTCACCTCTCCTCCCTCCTCCCTCCTCCTCCGCCCTCCCCGGTCCTCCCTCCCTCCCTCCCTCCCTCCTCGCTGGGACTGAGAATGCCCGTGTTGTACTGACACAGTAGCGATACGGGCTGAGCAGACATGGAGGCCCGATTAACGAGAGAGGCCCGTGCTGACACATCCAGGCCCAGCTAACGGCGTGTCGGAGCGGATTTCGGAGCATCTCGGGGACGTATCACGGACACCAGTCGCTGTAAGGAGCGGAGGATTTTTAGCACCCGGAGAGGAGAAATAAAGGGAGATCCATTTCGGGTCTCTGTTGATTCAACGCAGCCGCCATTTTGTTGACAGTTAGTGTTTTTTTAATAACCTACACGGCGCTGCATCTGTTATTCTTACACCACCGGGATATAATTCGCCGTGTTTTTTTCCACCCTTCTTCTTTTCTCTTTCCAGTCGATTTGATTGCGCGTTGGTCTTCGAGGCGACGTTGGGAGATATTTTTTTTCTGCTTTAGCTCACTTGCTAGTGCATCGTTAGCCGTCGTAGCTGAGATGTAGTAACACGAGTGCCTACGAGAATGTGACGGAGATGCAAGATTATGTACATCACTTGTCCCCGGGTTGTGTCATATTCACTCGGTTTACACAAATTGTACGAAAGCTGTAGGCGTTTGCTACTCATTTCTCGCCTGTGTACACTGTAAGTTAAGGCACTGCATGGACGAAATTAGCCTAAATCGTCCTCAAACAGGCTGCTGATAGATGGCTAGTTAGCTTGTGCCAGTGCCATTTATACAAAATGTAGCACGGGCTGTCTATTATTGGACGGACGGTTAGCTGCTAGCTTGCTAGAAAATAAACAAACCTTGTGCAATGCATGGATTATAATAAGTAATAAGTGACGTGAAAACCTCTGTTTATTCACTGCCCTGTCTGTTACTATGCGTAGTGTTATGGAAATACATTTTTTCAGTCGGAGGGGAGGATGCTTTACATGTTGGCACTCAGCTTCCACCTTCGCAACTTTGTGTTTTGGAGCTGGCAGTCAATTTTTGCAGGTGTTCCAGAGCTGTGTGCAGTGATTTCAGTGTGAGATTTGTGGCCTCTTTGAAGGTTTTTAACCAAATAGCAGCGATTGTAGATCAAATGCAACCCACAATGTGCTCATTTTAGCTCGTCTGTGTAGCTCATGTTTTAAGAGTTGGATCCTAAAAAGCAGCAGTCCAAATCTGACTTTTTTTTTCTTCTTGTTTTGGTTTCGCTATTTCAGCTGTGGGAAGATTTTTTTGGGGGGAAAAATGTGGCCACCACGTTGATACACACTGAGGCAGGACACAGAGCCAAATAATGTGAACACCGTTTCTGGACAATTAAGAGGTGAGTGATTTGTTGATTTATTGCTCACAATAAAGTGAGGGCTTACCGAATAAGATTGCTCCCTGGCTAATGTTTATGCACGAGTAAACGTTTTCTGATTTTTTTCCCCTCTTTAGTGCATGTAATTTACCTTGCAGAGCATGCCTTTCAAGCTGGGTTTCCTTTATTATAACACAGTTATTATGACTAAACAGTGAATATGCGGTGAAAATCTAGGGTGATCTGCTCGCACTCTCATGAGTTTTTTCCCTTGACGGGGCCAGTGTTGACTGTACAGGAAACCGAAAGCAGATAACGTTATTTGGTTTGTGCAGGCTACGTTTTTTTTTTTTTTTTTTTTTTTGCATAACATACGGGGAAATTAAACTAAAATTGAATACACAAATGCTATACGCTTTATTGCAAGCTCCGTTAATGCCACTGAATGAACTTCCCTGGTTCGCTGCTGCAGATGTTTGCATGGTGCAGTTCTAACAAGACACCTGTCATTCTGTTCCGCTTTATTGCAGCCACCCACTGCAATTCCTATATCTCCAGGGTTTAAACATTATAGCCGTTTCTTTGTTTAAAGCCATGGCCTCTTATGATTACCTAGCAGCGCACAATTTAACGATCCAAAGCGATTGTAGTAGTAAAGGAATTTGGCTGCTTCCCCTCCCCTCAACCACTGAACACCGACGGAGTAAAAAGCCCTGGAAATGACAGGCAGCTCTCGGGGCAGACGCCAGCCCTCATGTGAATGATGTTGGGGGTGGGTGGGTTGGATACTATTGCTATGGCCAAAGGGAAATCAGCAGTTATGAACAACGTGTGCAAAAGTGAGGAGGGAGTGAAAGGAGGGAGGGAGTAAGAGGAGGAAAGAAATGGGAGGGGGCGCGGGAAGTTGTTTACTATGTTCCTCCCTTCTCTGCCATTTCTTAGGTGGTTGGCCTGATATTGATTATTGATTCTTTGGTATTCGTACTGTTTTGTTGACATTTATTCTGATTTTCTATACCTCTTTCTCTACTCAAACTCCTTGTTGTTACTGTTGAAGTAAAAGCAAATAAAAGACGAGCATGACTAATATCAGTCTTCAGAAGCAGTAGTGTTGCAATCGGACTGTGAGAATGTAATGACTGTAGTGTAACCGCTGTGTAAATACAAAAATGCCACGCTGCTGAACATGAAAAGGATATGCCGTAGTGTTAAGACTTATCAATCAGAAATTAGAAAAGGGTTTCAACCAAGTGTCAGATTATTACCAGGAGAGCAAGTGCCAGTAAATGACCCGGCTTGGCTTGTCAGAGGTGAGAGGAATGTTTTGACTCTCTGGGAGGCTTTCCTCCAGAGTTGTGTCAGTAGCCTCTCACAGAGTTGGGTACTACAGCGACTTATTTTTGACATAGCTGCTGTCAGGCAACAGAAGCGGCTCACATCACTCGTGAGCGTTTAGTATAAAAGATTGAGAACATTTGTCACCATGTGCGAGAAGGACACAGGGAGCGGAGTTGGTGGGGTGTGTGATGGGTGAAATGTGTTTTCGTTTAAAGTGGGAACACAGCGACTTTAGTTTCTGTTGCTTGTGCTTTCCAAGTTTGCAAAATAGAGGAGGAAGAGGATGGAAAACCTTAAAGAAAAACGGGGAAGGAGCGCCGAGATTGATGGAGTGTTAAAGAAAAGAGGGAGGTGTGATTTGAGTGTGGTATGCGTAGCGAGGGGGAGTCTGCAGTTTTGAGGCAAAATGGAGTGAGTAATTGAAGTAAACACTGAAAGGAGGGCGTGGGGGAACTACAGGCAAGACTCCAAAAACTGTGCCGTGTTTACTGTGTGGTTCAACAACAAAAAAAACTCTCTACTACTGTTTTCCACAGTTATAATCCAAAACAAACATGGTGTAAGACTATGTGTCGGGCAGATTTCTATTTTTTTTCTCTCTCACTGTGATGCTTTAGTGATGTGACGACTTGTATGACTTTCTTGAGGTTCCATTAAGTAGCTCCTTTAGTGCTCTCCACTAATGTAGGGCGAAGAGAAACCGCCGGCACGTTGACGCTCGATCACTCACTCTCAGTTGCTGCTGGCGAAGGCTGGGAAAGGCGGCCGGATCCTCTGTCTAGTCCCAGAGGACCCAATGTGCTGAGGTCACAGTTCTGAATTGCCTCCAAATGACTTCACCCAGAGAAAGCACCTGCTTGGGGGCGAACCCGCATTAAATCACTCAGTGGCCACGGGGAGCTGTAGACAACTTCATTGAATTGGGCCCATCCTCTCAGGAGCACAATTAAGAAGCAAGCTGCTCTTTGCTGCTGTGCTAACGTAGGTTATGAGCAGTTTGCCACTATCACCGGCACCCGATTTGACTGCAACTAATGAGGGTAATTAAGGGATTGCTCATTCGGCTTCTTACCCTGTAACACTGGGAGAGATGCACCTGTCCTGTGGGATTAACTATTGACTCAGGACCATGTGGGATTTGTAAATCGCAGGTGGACAATTCAGAGTCCTTGTGCCTAAGATTACATTTCTCAGGTAGAAGCGCCTCGGCTGTGTAAATAGGTCACAGATTGTTAGAGGCCGTGAGGATGAGCACACCATAAAAAGTCACCCAGACAGGATGAAGGACAGTCTCTAACCAAATAGATGATAAAAATTGTTGCCCTTCGTCTGCTTTCTGCCATCATTGATTGTAAGACATTTTATACTTCTCAGTTGTAGGGCACTCTTTGAAGCTGTCAATGTTTGGTTAATGTTCTGTGTTGCAGTGACTAATGTGGACTTTTTTTTCTTTCTCCCCTGCTACACTTGTCTCTACTCCTACAGTTGAAGGACGGAGAAAGAGGGCTGGACAGCCGAGGACGGGTGAGAAGCCGCCTCAAAACAAGGAGAGCTTCACCCTCACCGTTATCCCCCTCCCCCTTTTCCCCCCTACACCCCTATCCTGTCCCCAGACAAAAACTCTACCTGGTACCCAACAACATCCACTCCCGAATAAACTTACAAACCCCCTAAAGTTCTGATGGATCAGAAGATTCAGGGGAGAACTGCGACTCCACCCCCTCTTCTCGCTGGTGCTCCCACAGGGGAGCGAGAGAAGGAGGGAGGGGGTGGAAAGAAGGACGAAGAGGATGAAAAGAAGAGGGACAGAGAGAAGGAGGGAGCTGCCGCTGTCGCTGCTGGTGCAGGAGGGCCAGGAGGGGCCGGTGGTGACCAGTCCCATTTTTCCATCAAAGAGAGCAGCCTGTCCGAGGGCAATGTTAAACTGAAGATTGGCCTTCAGGCGAAACGCATGAAGAAGCCCCCTAAGATCTTGGAGAATTACGTGTGCCGACCAGCCTTCAGAGCTACTGTGAGGCACACGAGTCGCGGAGGAGGCGGTGCTCGTGGGAACCGTGCAGGGGCTACAGGTGATGGACAAGGCACTCAGAACCAGAGTCCCTCACAAGGCAGGGAAAAAGAGAGGGAAAAGAGTCCCAGTGTAAACAAACCACCAGCCACATCATCTTCATCAGCCTCGTCTGCTAAAGCTCCTACACCACCACCTCCTGCTCCTCCTCCTGCTGCCAGCACTACCACCATAACACCCTCCCAGGTCAATGGGAGTACTCCAGCAAAAAGGGTAAGAGAAAGAGGACTTGTCAGTTTATGAATTTTGATTCTACCAAAAGTGAATATTCGCTATTTACACCCAGTATGCTTACTAGTTTATTATTTTCATTCTGTGTACATACTTGGGTTTGTTCACCCTACTTCCTAAAGATATCATCAGTCAGTCATTGGTAAGGCAGCGGTCCACAACAAGGCTACCCTAGTAATTACTGTGTTATTGCACAGATAAAGAGCAGAGCATAAATTGTTCTTTAGTTTTCTTTGTGTTCCCTGTTGGCCTCTATTCAGCCTCTATTCACTGCGCACCGCCCCCTCCAGCCTCCCTTCATCTGTGTTGTCTATCCTCTTGTCTCTCCCCGTCCATGTCCTCTCCACCCCCATCCCTGCATGACCCCTCTCTCCAACTCTCCCGCTCTATCCCCAATCTGACCCTGATAAGTGTTATTGAGTTGAGTGCCAGTTCCCCCTGGGCAAGCTTGTTAAACAACACTGAACTGACAATCTTATCAATGGACTGAAATTTGTAAAAGTGTGAAGAAATATACTTGCTTTTGATTTGTCTGACATACAGTCGGTGTGTGTCATACTGTGTGCATTTTAGTAAATTGAAGGTTTTTTTGGTGGTTAAGTTGGCTGTAGTGTTGCTTTGTCGCTGTGTTTATGTTTTCATTGTGACCTGCAATGGGACAGAAGATGAAAATGAACCTAAACCGAACTGTAACATCATATATCAAATGATTACATTTATGTTTAATATTGTACATGATCCCTTGCAAGTTTTGCATTATTTGTGCTTGTACCTTTATTTTGCCACTTTCTCAAAATTTTCATTAGATTTCAGCATATGATTTTAGTATATTACTTTAAAAATAGTTAAACTATTCAGAAACAAAACTGCGCATATTCCCACATAATCTAGAAATTAGTCAGGACATTTTTTAATTGTAAAAATTATTCGTTATGTACCACCTGTTAGTTCTTATTAATCACTCTGGGTTTTTTTTGTTGTTTTTTTTGCGCAGGGTCCACCAAAGATGGATTGCAAGTCTGATTCAAAGTCAGACACAAAAGCAGCCAGTACCACATCTGAGAGACCCCTTAACCTTCACCGCCCTCCTTCAGACAGCAAAACACATTCTTCTGGGAAGAAAACACCGACTCCGCAACCCAACCCTCGGACGTCTTCACCCTCTCCGCCACTACCTGCATCAAAAGAACCCAGCTTTGAAGGTGTTAAACCTCCTCAATATACTTACGGCACAGAAAGTCAGAGAGACAAGGACAAAGGTGTTCAAAGTTGGGGAGCACCCACAGTCACTGAGAAATTAGCTCAACTTATAGCGACTTGCCCCCCATCAAAAACCCCTAAGCCAGCCAAACCTGCAAAAATCGATCCCACTCCTCCTCTCCCAAGCTCAGGCTTTATGGCTCCCACAGCTAAGCAGCGAGACAGAGCTATGGCCAATAGGAACACATACTCAAGAATGGTTCACCTCTCCCCACCACCCCCTGTCTCAAGACCACCTGGTCGGCCGTATGGCTCTAGGAACAAAGATAGTGTTTTAGAAAATTTACCCTCCTTGACACCGTTAAGAAAGGAGGACTTAGATGGGGCTGGAAAAGCTAGTAGTAGCAGTGGCAATAACAGTGTCAGCTTGAGTGGCAGCAACAGCAGCAGTCGCAGCAACAGCCCAGCATTCACCTATGGCAATAACCGCCTATCAGCCATGTCAAAGGACAGCAACAACGACAACAGCAACAGTAGCATTTCTAAGCCACAGTCGCGTCCTGCTCACTGCCTACCCCACACCACATCCTCTCCATCTTGTCCTATTTCATCCTCTTCCTCCACCTCAGCAGAGCAGAGGACTGTGAGTGCAGTAAGTCACTTGGGCTCCCCTGTTCCCTCACAAGGACACCATGCACGAGAGTCTCCTGCCTTGGCGGAGGAAAGCAGTGCAGGTGAGCAAGAGCAGGACAGGGACGGCCCCCGAGACTTAACCAAGTGCCCTCCTTCAACAGGAACAGGAAAGCCAGAGGGGAAAGACAAGGGAGCGAGTAATCAGTCACTGCGAGTTGAGAGGGGAAAGAGCTCTAGTCCAAGTAAGCGCAGCCCCAACCGGGACTGTAGCCGACCTGGTCGGACCAGCAGTCCCTCTGAGTCTGTTAGACAGAGGGCACCTTCTCCACTAGAGCCAGATGATGATGAAAGCCCACATACACCGCTTAGAGATGATTCTCCTGATTCATCTCTTGACTCTCCTGCAGAGCAGGACAGCAAACCCCTTAAAAAACGCAGGGGAAGGAAACCCCGCTGGACCCGTGTGATGAACAAGACACAAAGTCAGAGAGCAGGCCAGGACAGTCCCTTCAACGAGAACAAAACCACTATGCCTTTATCTTCAAGCTTGGAAACGCCATCGCCACCAGGTAAAAGACCTGTTGGCAGGCCTCCCAACCCAAATAAGGTCAAACCAAATCCTGTGCCACAGAGGCCAGTCTCACAGCTCTTCACTTCCCAGACTAAGAAAAGGGGAAGGCCAAAGTCCAAAATGCCAAGGCTCGACGCTCCAGCCCCTGGGAACCCACCTAACAAGCTGCCCCCCTCCAAGGTCTTTTCATCTTTGCTGAAGTCCAAAGAAGAGCAGGACCCACCTGTTCTTCATCCAGAGGTGGACCTGAACCCCCCTAAACCTATGCCTAGAAAACGTGGACGTCCCAAGCGCCTTCCTCCTACTTTACCCCAGGAGGGTCAGCCTCCCACTTTGGCTCCAGAAGCTGGGGACATGGGAGACAAACGGTTCCGCAGCAAAGGAAATGGGCAGCTTATCATGAAAACTATTATTGGCAAGATCAATAAGATGAAAAGTGTGAAGCGGAAGCGTATTCTCAGTCAAATCCTATTAGGTCCAAGACCAGAAGAAGCCCCTAAAGGTGCCACGAGTGGGGTGGTTGGCTCTGTGGGAGCTGCAACCCAATCATTGTCCTCCCTGGCTGCTTCGTTTGGGGGAAAACTAGGGCCACAAATTAATGTCAGTAAAAAGGGCACAATATACATGGGTAAGAGGAGGGGCCGTAAGCCGAAAGCAACTTGTAATGTTACAGCTACATCATCACCAGAACCATTTCTGTCTCCAAACACCACTTCCCCTCTCCATCACCACCACTTGCAGTCCCAACAACAGCACCAGCTTTCCTCTTCAGAGGTCTTTCCCTCTCCCTCACTCTCACAGTCTAGTGGGGGCCACAGTCCCATCAGTGATGCCAGCTTTGTGGAGCCAGGCTCAGTGCACTTTGCAAGTCACTCTCACTATTCTAACACCCATCATAGCCACAACACATTCTCCTTCCCTCCCCCAACCTTTTCAGCTCCTAATCCTCGGAACACAGGGCTGAGCTCGACGTCATCTTCTTCGGCCACAGCAGCTTCCCAGAAAAAGTCATCTTGCCGTGGATACCATCACCACCACCATCATTACCGACAGCACTACCATTATCATAAGCTTTCCCCTCCCAGGCCACTCCATCCCACCTCCCCTGCTCCCCTCAGTGAGCTAAAAGAAGCCACTCCGTCACCAGTCAGTGAGTCACACAGTGAGGAGACAGTGCCCAGTGACAGTGGTATAGGAACAGACAATAACAGCACTTCTGACCGTGGTGAGAAAGCTGGGGGGGCCGGTGGCTTGGGTGCAATCGGGATGCCACCCGGGATGGGCAGTGGATTATTAATGCCAGGGGTCATCGGTTCAGCTATGGGTCCAGGGATGGGCCTTAATTCCAGAGGCAGGCGCAGACACTCTGCTGTGCTTATGGAACATCCCTCACCCTCTCCATCACCCCACGGGGCAAGGTCGTCACCTGACCCCCGGAGACCTCACCCAACAGCTCCTGCCTCCTCCCTAATAGGACATAAGGAGAAACATAAGCACAAGTGTAAACGCCGCAGCCATGGGTGCCCTGGCTATGACAAGCTAAAGAGACAGAAGCGGAAACGCAAGAAGAAGTACTTGCAGCTGCGCTCACGGCGGCTTGACCCAGACTTTCTTGCCGAGCTCGATGAGATTGTTGTGAGGCTGAGTGAAATACGGATAGCTCACCGTACCACAGGGCACCGGCTCAGCAGTGGAATAGGAATAGCAGCGGGATCAAGTAGAGTGCCAGGGGTGGGGAGCAGGGCCAGTGGTGGCATTGGAGGCACAGGTGGTCCCCCTCCTCATCATTATGTTCACAGAGACCTCCTGCCTACAATCTTCAGGGTTAACTTTGGCAGCTTCTACTCCCATCCTGCATACTCCTGTGACCCGTTGCACTATGTTCGTAAACCAGACATGAAGAAGAAACGGGGAAGGCCTCCCAAACTGAGGGAGTCCATGTCTGAGGTTCCATTTGTTCCCGGGCTTGGATTCCCGCTCTCTAGTGGAGGCTTCTACCACCCCTCCTACAGTGTTCCTTACTCATCTGGACCCCTGGGATTGGGCTATTACAGAGGCTATCCTCCAGCAAGTGCTCTGTATCCTCACCCACATCATCAGTCGCCCCACACGGCCCCATCCCACCACTCTCACCACTCACCCTCCTTCCCTCCTCCTCCCCCGACGTCCTACATGCATCATCACCACCCTTCACATCTCCTGCTGAACCCCTCAAAATTTCACAAGAAAAAACATAAGCTGCTCCGGCAGGAGTACCTAGGAGGAGGAAGGTCCCCTGTCCTTTACCCACCCATGTCCTCTGAGCTTTCGTTCAACTGGCATCACAAACACAAACACAGGCACAAACACAGGGAGCGCTGTGGTGAAGAGGACAGGGAGGAAGCAGCAAGAGGTGGGCCAGCGAGCCGAACTAGTGCAGGGATTTCTGACAGTGGAGCGTCAGGTAAAGGAGAACGAGTTGGCGGTTTAGGAATGGCAGAGTCTTTACAACGATGCCGCTTTGGACGAGATGCCTCCAGCACCAGTTCCAGCAAGCAAGCTGCTGCCACCTCTGCCAACTCCCCTTCTTCTTCCTCATCCTCATCTGCAGAAAGGTACAAGCGCAAAGAGAGCTCCATGTCCTGCCTGGGACCTTCCAGGCTTGCACTGGGTAGCAGCTCAAAAGGTCACCATCCAGTCGAGTCCTGGTTCAGGATGGGCAGCTCAGAAGCGGACTACTCTAAACTTTCACGGAGTCAAGTGGCGGCTGGCCAGGGTTCCTTCTCAGATGGGCGGGCAGAAGACCCAGCAGGCTGCTCGGACAGCGAGGATGAGGAGCCTCTCACTCCCACTGAGGATGTAGAAGCTCACGAATCTCCAAACCTTACAAATCTGTTTGCCTCTGCTCTCACTCGCACTTCACTGAAGGGGGGCAGGAACAGAAAGACTGAGGTAGTTACAGAGAGCTCCAGCTTCTCCCATGTGGACCGACCGATGAGGAAGGACCGCTCAACGTCAGCAGAGAGGAGAGAGTTAGGTAAGTCTAATTTGGTTTAGTAAAACTGTAAAAGGATCTGTATGAATAGGCTGCCTGCAGCAGAGCATGCAGTGATAAACTGATAGACATATTACAGCGGCATAGACATAATTTATTTAAAAGAAAACCCTGAACTGTAGCAATAGCAGCAGGGAGCTATTTGCATTTATTTGCTCTTGAACATCCCATTCTCTGCATTGAATCTGCTTATTATTCATCTAGCTCTGTTAGTTTGCGACTTAGAAAAGCTAATCAGCACACAAAATCTTTCAACCCAAATGAAATGTGACATTGTTAAAGGTTACTGGAGTCAATTGTGCACCAAATTCATTTTCCAAAAATAGTTCTGATGCAGTTGTGTTCTGTGTCACAGTATGATTGGCTGATGTCTGATGAGCTTTACGGCTTGGCACTGCTATGGTGAAACTGGCACAGTGTGCAATCAATTATATCCAGCACTGATTCCAAGATTGTGTATTTGGGCAGTAACCCTTTCAAACATTGCCATATGGCACGGCAAGTGGGCTCTCAAATTTTGCTTGATCTCAACACAGTGAAGCATGTGCATCTCTTGAAAATCCTTCATTGTGTGTTGAGAGATTGTGTAGTGGTTACCACTGGGACCATCCATACCTCAGTTGTGGCTAGAACAAACAAAACTGGAAAATTAACAGTTCTGTCTCTGTAGTCCTCACAGCTGTCCCCCATCTGAGAAAATAAAATACTAAGTGAAACGGGCCATTTATTTTTGTGGATAAAAGTCCCCTTGAAATTCTGAGTGACATCCCCTGTGCATACAATGTCTGACATTTGGTAGCTCTTACTAGTGGTTACCGGCTTGGCAAAAAAAAAGCATGTGTAATTACTTAAACCAGCTCCTCTGTAAGAGTGGATGGCCACAGTTGGCCACAGTTGATGCAGCATTTCTGCCAGGGCTCATCTTACCGAAGGGGTGGAGTATTTTGTTAACGTTCTATATTTAGTAGACTTTTCCCTCAAAAGCCCACAATGTAAGGCCTCATCCTATCCATCAGCACCTGGGCTGGGCTCGTGTTGCTGATGTAAGGCACACTGCATCAGCAGTGATCTTGCTTTATTGGTGTGGCTCCAATGTGCATTTGTGTCTGTGTGTGTCATTAGTGGTAGGATTGGTGCTTGTGTGTGTGTTGCTTAATGTTTATGTGCATGTCCGTGAGTAAGATGGGCAGCTGAAAGGTCCCTGTTGAGGCACTGTGGCACAATTCAAACCAAGCCAGGGTAATCCAGGATTAGAGCTCAGGACTTGGGGTCAACCAGTGGTCACAGACGGCACTGTGGAGGTAGGGGAGGCTAAGGGTGGGGAGCGTGGGGACTGCACTGGCACACAAGACAAGTAGGGAATGACAGAAGTAAATGAATTTACACGGACAGAAGAGTATGGGTTAAGAGTGGTGTAGAGAAAAAGGCGGTAAGCAAGCCCAAGGCTAAGCTGTAGCATAATAGAGCAGGTCTGAATAGGTATGTTTGTGTAGGTTTAAAGTGAATTTTCAAGTCATCAAAAGAAAATATCAAGCAATTCAAACATGTGGGAAGTGGAGCAGGGGTCAGGCAATGGTTAACAGCATGGACCACTCCGTCTAGCCAGTTAATTGGTCCTCTCACTTTGATCTTTTTCTACTTAGTAACATGTAAAATGCTTGATGCCACGTGATTGTGTTGTTAGACTTATACTGGTAATATAATTAGAAGAATCCAGATATATGTGTTGTGTTTAATTATTTAATCTGTTACAGTTGGCTTTTTACATATCTTCTTCATATCTGTGTGCCAACTTTTTCACCTTTGCCAAGTGTTCAGACATGTTTGCACTATTTATAACTATTCTGAGTTTGTAGCATTTGTGTTCATAATCAGATAATTTTGAAAATGAAACATTTGCATGGAAAGATTCTTGATGGGTGACAAAAAGAGTGAAAGGATGACGACAAAACAAGTTTAGGTCAACTGAACTGAAAAAAACAGTGGAGCCATGAGTTTGAATGTGTGAAAGAATAGATGTCAATGTTCTTCTGCATAAGTATGAAATGAATGAAAAGAAATGTGAGAGGAAGAAGGGCTTTCTGAGGTCAAGCGAGGGGAGGAAGTAGGAAGAGACTGAGAAACTTGGGATGACAAGGCACAGGAGAATAATGTTAATGAGGAAGAAGATGAGAAGCGAAAAGAGAAAAATGTGTGGAAAATGAAGCAGTGTCTCGCAATGTCAAAGGATAGAAAGTGGGAAGGGGAAAGTGGTGGACAAGGGTGAAATATGAGTTTAAGAGTAATGGGAAAGAGGAGAGACGTGAGGAAAGATGCACAAGAATAGAAAGTGATCTAATGGTTCAAGAGCAGAGAAGAGAATGCAGAAAAATGGTATCGCACTTTTTTGAGTGTTTAAATCTGAGCTGTTCTCATTCCATGTGCCATTGTTAAGGATTGCCAAAAATATGTGCTGTGTACTCTGACGGTTAATGATGTATATGTGGCATTATTTTGCCGTTTCTTTTTACAGGGTCATCGGGTATCCAAACAAGAGGAGTTGCACTTCCGACCCCTGAAGGGCCTGAAGGATCCCTACATCACCGGCAGCAGCACCATCACCAACCTTCTCTGTTTCACTCCCACGCCTCTGTTTCCTCCTCTTGCCTCTCTTCCTCTCAGGATTGTTGCCTGGATGCCTCCCTGCCCCACCACTCCCATCGGGCACAGCCATCCAAACACAGCCTGCACCACGTCAACAAAATTCTGCGTGCCAAGAAGCTGCAGAGACAGGCTCGTACAGGAAACAACGTGGTGAAGAAGAGGGGCCCCGGACGTCCCAGGAAACACCCATTACCCTCCCCGCCACCGTCCCCACCCCCTGTGGTCGAGCTGAATCAGACACGGCACAGAGACAGAGGGGGAGAGCGGCTAGCAGGGGGAAGAGGGTGGGAAGGCGATACTGTGACAGATGCTATTGAGTCGGTAGTCCAGGGCCAGCGAAGGAAAGGTCAGAAGAGGAAGCAGTGGGAGAGAGATGGGGATGAGGAAGAGGAGGAGGAGGTGGAAGAGGAAAGGGAGGTAGAGGAGCCTGAGCAGCAATTGCCAGAAAGAGAGGAGAACCTGGGCAACCTGGTGGCAAGGTCCAGGGCAGCAACAGGAAGAAGCTGGCTTTCCCAAGATGAGCTGCAGCACTTTCATGGGTAAGCCAATTTGTAATGTGCTGCTGCATATGAGCCTCTGTGCCCGAGAGTTTCAGCTGTTGGACAGTAATGTTAGGTTGCAGTGCTGGCATGTATAGCAACATTTATTAAGTCCAGTTGTCACTAGATACCAAGTCATGGTTCTAATTTTAGCTCAGTGGAGAGCAAGCCAGATGGCCACTGCTCCCCGGAGCGCCCAGGCACCGTCTCCAGGGAACAAGCTCCACCCATGCCCATAACCAGCCAACGAGAGAAGAGAGCAGCCAGACCTCCGAAGAAGAAGTTTCAGAAAGCGGGACTTTACTCTGATGTGTACAAGACTGAAGAGTGAGTAAACAAAGAAGCCTTAAATAAAATCTTTTTTTTGTTTCTGATATTAATGTTTATTTCAGAGCAACATATGCAGTTTATCTGCACTGCTGGTGAACTAGCTTCACATTATTCTCTTCTTCCTCTGCAGTCCCCGTAGTCAGCTTCTGCAGCTAAAGAAAGAGAAGCTGGAGTACATACCTGGTGAACATGAATATGGATTGTTTCCTGCGCCAATACATGTTGGTGAGTTTTAAACTGGATCAGATGTCATTTGTATTGTTGAATTATTAAACAGCTATTAAAATATATGATTTGATTATGCAATGATTAATGAGCTACTGTTTTAAATTGCTTTAAAATTAGTTTTTTATGTTTCTGGATCCAGAATTAATTGGTTGGCTTCTCTCTTTAAACTGGTTTCTGAAGCTGAAAAACTTTCCTAGAAAGTGAAGGCACACAATCCAGAGAAGCTCTTTTGATTTAAGCACACATCTAACCTCGGCTTCTGTAGTTTGCTCAGCAAAATTAACTAGGTTACCCTGTTTCCAGGAACAAGACCCTTCCTTTTTTCTTACTACAGGCCTGTGTTTTCCGCTATGATAAGATGAAACTGATTTTTTTCATCATCAAGTTTCATCAGGCTTATGTACATGCACCATCTGACTATAACTCTTATTTTATGTCTTACTCCCTTTTTTCCTGATGTTTATTTTCCCTCCCCAAATTTCCTTGCTGTGTTCTTTTCAGGGAAGTACCTGAGACAGAAGCGCATTGATTTCCAGTTGCCTTATGACATCTTATGGTTGTGGAAACATGATCAGGTGATCAATCTTTTTTAGCAGAAGCATTTTTTAGGGTTTTTCCAAGCTCAGAGTGAAAGACTCATGAGTAATTCAATACGTTAGAAAGCCAAGTGTTACGTTCTAAGTTTGGACTCATAAGTAATTTTTTTTTTGTTTTATTCCACTTTGTGTTTACTTTTCTGCTTTTGTGTTACAGCTTTACAAGAGGCCTGATGTCCCCCTTTATAAAAAGATTAGATCAAGTGAGTAGCTGGCTTTATTCCAGTGATCCTGATCAATTTATGTGCGACCACTTCCCTGTTAATCCATCCACAGGGATATTTGCTTCATTGGTTACCTTGGTAGCTTTGAATAATGTTATCAGTTTAATGCATTGTTTCCAAAACAGGAATTAAATATATCTGGTAACACTTTGTGAGTGTCAAAAACTGCAAAACGGTAATCCCCTGTTTATGTGTCACAGATGTCTATGTGGATGTTAAGCCTTTCTCTGGTTATGAAACAACTACATGCAACTGTAGACCACCCGAGGGCTCGACTGAGAAAGGCTGCCTAGATGATTGCCTGAACAGGTAAAGACACGTAACTGCATATAATGGTGACTTTTATTAGGTTTCACATGAGGGTATAAAATGGTTTTTAGTTGTTATTATAATAATGATATTATTGGCTTGTTTATAGATTTAACAGATATGACTAGAGTAGTGAACCAAAGGAAATGTTCTACTGAAATTGTACCTGCTGTTAAAATAATTGATTTGTCATGGTAAAAAAAAAATAAATCTGTACATTATCCCAAGATTAAGTAAATCAGATACAGTACACTCTGCATGCTAGACTTATTATTGTAAATGCATTTACAGCACAGTAAATCATTTTAACACGGTTATTTCGTACTGAAATAATAACAAGCTCCGAGCCAATCAGAATGCACCGGTCCTTATATGGTTTCTGAAAATGGAACTTTATCAACTCGTGATCTCAGAACAAGAACTAATGACGACTGTAATGCTGTCAGCTTTTTGACCAGATGTTTTAACAGATTTAAAACCTTTTACAGCAAAAGTTAGGTATTGGCTGACAGAAAAACAAGAATGTACCCACCTATGACATCTATAAGGTCCGACTGCAGTCTTTACCTCAATTTACGTTTTTTTGAATTTCCATAGGATGAGCTTTGCTGAGTGCTCTCCCAGCACCTGTCCATGTGGTGATCAATGTGACAACCAGCACATCCAGAGACACGAGTGGGTCCAGTGTCTGGAGCGGTTCCGTGCTGAGGGCAAGGGTTGGGGCATCCGCACCAAGGAGTCTCTCCGCTCTGGACAGTTCATCATCGAGTACCTGGGAGAAGTAGTTAGCGAGCAGGAGTTCAGGTGAGACAGTCAGTCCGCTCACTTACTGTGCGATAAATGTTGTCGGATGATTGAGGTTTTCTGCCTGTTTTGCATCCTTTGTTTTGTTTTCAGATTTTGATTTTATTGATCTAGTAAACTATTAAAAACCTCTTTTAATCTTCCACTGCTTAATATCTATTATATTTTAGGAGCCGTATGATGGAGCAGTACTTCTCCCACAGTGGCCACTACTGTCTGAACTTGGATAGCGGCATGGTGATTGACAGCTACCGAATGGGCAATGAGGCACGCTTCATAAACCACAGCTGTGAACCCAACTGTGAGATGCAGAAGTGGTGGGTGTCATGGCAGCTTTAAACCAGTTCCCTGCTAATGCCCTTGTGGTGCTTTTGGGTTCTTACCAAGAAACAGATTTGGCTAAGTACTGAGCATGAGCAGTTGCCACAAGTTGTTATGGATGGATAATTGAGCCAGTCCTGGCATGGACCACATTTTTTAGACTGTGAAGACAAATAAAGAAGACTGCTTTTGCTCTCACTATGTAGCTGCTGTAATTCCATTTAGTATATTTTGCCACATTAGCACAGTTCGATATTGTTGGATGGAATGAGTCTCAGAGGTTATTAATATATGTTGTTAGCAATATTGCTGGATGTGAGAGGAGTGTCGGAGACGCTGATTGGAAAGTGTTCCAGCTTGATAATTCGGTATTTGGTTTTCTGAATGCTTCCGTCACTTAAGGTTAATGATCTGGAAAATAGACCAGCCCATTACCTAAATAGTTTGACTCAATTGCTATCTGTTTGGGCCTGATGATTCGAGTAAACTGAGTAATTTCTGATTCCCTCTGTAAGAGATAAGCTGGCTGTAGTGAAAGAGTCAGAAAGATATCCAGAATACAAAAAAAATATAGATGAGGCCAGCCAGGTCACAACAATTCCTGCTATAGCTATTGTAAGTCCTCACTTAAGCTGTCAAAAACCTTGTTAGATTCCCTTAGTATAAAATGACTAGATTTTTAGATGGTTTTGAAGTTGTGGGGAGTTATTGCAGCCCTACAGTTAAACCTGTCGAACCTAAGACACATTTTAAGTAGTCACAGTGTATGCTTGTCAATATTTGTTTCCCTAGTTTATGTAGCCTACATGATAGCCCTCAAAGGGACACGTGCAGCAGGTGCACTTAACTGTAAATGAGAAGGCTCTACCTTGAAACCCCAGCCTTATTAATGTGGTTGTGTGGTGGTAATCTGATGAGATCACCTCACTCCTTTTCTGCCAGTGTTCAGAGACCTAAATGGCTTAAAGTCCTTGCACCCTGCCAAAACAATTCACTGGTTTTCTAAGGGGTTGTTCTCACAGCATGACTAAATCCACAGCAATTGGAGCCCCAACTGAGGCGACTTCCCTGCGCCTGACTTTTCTAAGTGAAACCTACTTAGATTATCTTCAGTTGTTACAGTAAATCTGCAAAATGCGTCGCCACTTTTAAACTCTAAGAGGATTCAATTATGGACAGCTAATGATCTCACAGAGTTGACTATCTTGCTGTATCCTCTGCCCTCCGACATAGACGGGCTCATAATCTAGGGCACTGGTCTGTGCATATAGTGTAGAGTGGCTGGACTGAAATAAAAGACTCCACCAGGATGGAGGATTTTCAGCACAAAGCCTGAAGAGTCATCCATCTTGTCACAGAAGAGAGATTACATGCAGCCGGGCCTTAGATACAGCTGTAGTGCCTGAAGACAATGCGCTGAACCAGCTTTTTACCCCTATAGAAGGAATAAATTATCAAGTGGCTGGCAAACAGAATTGTGTTCTTTATTCTTAGAAGAACGGCAAAAAGCTGGAGCACCGCTTTATTTGGAGAGGAGAAAAATAGGAATTACATGTTGAGCATTTGCCACATTTTCCCCCTTTGTCCCAGTTTTAGAATGCATTTAATGTAATTGTCTTTCTAACTTCAGTATTCCAACTTAAACTCGGAAATCAAGTCAGATAAACTTACCTTCAGAGAGACGGATACTTCAAATCTGTTTTTGATGTAGGACTTTCCACCCCTAACCCAGAATTGAACCCATGGAAAAATTGTGAACTGTAAGACAGCACTACTCTTAATGTTTTGCTCTCTGCTGGTCATTGTCAAAATGTCTGATTTATAACCCAAAACCATGACTTGAAAGGCCTGATTTTCCTGTAATTTTGATCAGACCTGAAATAGCATGCCTGCATAATAAGTCCAATATGTAAGGAGGAGCACTTCTATTTTGGCAACAGTTCTGTCAGGAAGACTACTACTACACTGAGCTTTTATCCTGAAATTTTATCATATCAAAAAATGCTGAACTTATTCGTTTCACTTCTATTTTGCAGGTCAGTAAATGGCGTGTACAGAATTGGTCTCTTTGCTCTCAAGGAAATCAGCAGCGGCACTGAGCTCACCTACGACTACAACTTCCATTCCTTCAACACAGAGGAGCAGGTAAAGGACTGATGACTAATTTGACTGTTGATCATTGTGTCAATCAGCTGCGTCTCCATGTACAGCCCTCAACTCCTCAGTTTTCGACTGCAGCTGGCTGTAATCCTTGTTCTGTTCTTTGTAAGACCTGTTGTGAAATGGGGGGCCACTCCAATCAGAACTTGTAGCAGTTAGGGAACTGGCTCATGTGCTGCTACGGCAACACCACCAAGGCTGCAGTACAGACAAAGATGCCATAAAGTCCCCCCAGCATCAGATATCCAACCACCTTTTCCAGCTGCAGTCTAAAAACAATGGTGTGAGACTCACAGGAGAGGCAGCTGAATCACATCGAGGCATCGTAGATAAGGTTTAATGTTGAATGGACCAATATCCATAAAAGAAGAGTCAAAGCAGCAGCAATGTGAACTACCACTTCAGTCCAGCATTTTGTGAAATGGGAGTTTAACTTTGAGTGGAAGTGACAGGTTTTGTAACCATATCCATTAGTTTAACTAAATCTGCGGGTTGTGATGTTTTGGCCAGCCCACCCACCCCCATTTAACCTCTTGATAGAATAAAATCTTCCTTCAGAGATATTATTGGACTTGCTTCTATTTCAGCAAAACCTTTTTCTCACATACAGTACTATAAACTCATTTCTTTTTATGGCGCTTTTATTTTCTCTACAGCAAGTGTGTAAGTGTGGCTCAGAGAGCTGCCGGGGCATCATTGGAGGGAAGAGTCAGCGAATTAATGGCTTGCCTGGGAAAACAGGAGGGACACGGCGACTGGGTCGACTCAAGGAGAAGAGGAAGTCCAAACACCAGCTCAAGAAACGAGTGAGTGATTTATGTACATAGAGGCAGCAAAACTTTGTGTTGTTGTCAGTTCAGTTACATCTGGATAACCTTTAATAGCAAAAGGAGAGGAGCCCTTAATAATTAGTTGTAAAGGCTTTGTATGTACATCTTTTCATGTAGTTGTAGGCTGTGATTTTCTTTGAGTGAAAGCTATAGTCTAAGAAACATGTCTGGTTTGGTTTTCCTAAATATCAGGTGCAATGTCTATGTAGGCCACAAATGTCTCACAGGTACTTTTTGTGGGCCACGAAGCTTCTAAAAAAAGTAACAGAACACCTTAAATGTTATATTTTTAAATTAGGGCTGAATCTTACTACCTAAACACTGCGCTGTGTTATACTGTGTTTTAGTTGAAGGCCTTCAATGTTAATCACAGTTTAAAACTCAAAAGAGTTTTTAAAAAATTGTTGATAGGGGAAGAAGTGTTTCCTGTTAAGATCAGAATGTGCTTTAATGCAACCTTCTTCGCCTTCAGGAGGAAGAGTCAAGTGACAGCAACAAGTTTTATCCTCATCTTATGAAGCCCATGTCCAACAGAGAGAGGTAAACACACACAAACTGACACAAAAAAATTGTTTGAGCAGTTGATGAAGCATGTCTGATACACATAATTACAATTCCTCTGAACCGTCTGCAAATGAAGCCAGTGAAATCCCTCACTCATATGTTCTTGGAAACAACTGATTATACTTAAAGTCTTCTATAACACTGAAACAAACACAGTTTTGTACACTTTTTTGAAAGCAATTTTTGCTCTCCAGCCTTGAAAAAGAAGAATGCACATTTCTAGTAAAACATCTGACACATCAAACAGCAGGTGTTAGTTAATGTTACCCCTACTGTCGCCTCTCCCTCAATCGCCAGAAACTTTGTGCTGAAGCACCGAGTGTTTCTCCTGAGGAACTGGGAGAAGATGAGGGAGAAACAGGAGTTGCTGAAGAGAGAAGGTGAAAGAGAAAGAGACGCCAGCAGCCTCTCGATATATACACGCTGGGGAGGAGTTATCCGTGATGACGGCAACATCAAGTCAGGTGAGCGGTCAAACCTGAAGGTTTAAAGAAAAAGCAGAATAGAAAAAGAAATCATGAGAACAAAAGTGTGAAAAACTGTTATGGGGGCTGCAGTTTAGATGTATTGTGGTAAACGTAAGCCGCAAAAATACTGAAAGTTACTATTGAATCTAAGTGTGATTTATTTTCCCAAGTAAAGTTGTTCAAAAACCTCATCCATAACACTCACCCCCTGTCTCCAGATGTGTTCCTGACACAGTTCTCAGCTCTGCAGACGTCGCGGTCGGTTCGCACACGGAGACTCGCTGCTGCTGAGGAAAACACGGAAGTCACACGCACTGCTCGCCTCGCACACATCTTTAAGGAGATTTGTGACATGATCACCAGCTACAAGGGTCAGCATCCATGTTGAAAAATGCAGAAAATGTACCCTTTTTTAAATATTCCTCATGGCCTCTAAGGCTGAGGTCTGATCAGGCCTTTAAAACACATTAGTCAGTGTGTTTATACTTATATCTGCTATTCAGAGTGATAAGGCTCCGTGGTTGAAAAATGATGACAGAAAAATGTTATTCTTTTATTTTTCCTCAGACTCAGCTGGCCAGACACTCGCTGCTCCGCTGGTCAACCTCCCATCCAGAAAGAGGTGAGATTGTAAACCGGCGTGTCGGCTGGTCCATTCATAATGTTTTGCTGTTTTCCAGACAGCAGCTTTACTTTATCTGGTCTATCAGCGTACAACACCCACATAGTGTAACAGTTTTATCTTTCGCCACACATTTGAGCCGTGACAGCCTGTGAGTTGATTCTTTTCCAGTATTGATAGTAATCAGTTGGTGTCAAAACAATAACAGCTCATTATTTTCTTTTAACTACATGCTGGTAATACTGTCATCATCGGGGATTTTTTGTCCTTGCAGACCCATTGATACAACATTGATTTTGCTATCATCGCATGAAATATTTTGTATTTTCATGCTGGCAAACTGGCTTTGAAGGGACTAATCCTGCTGTCTTTGTGTGCCACCAGGAACAGCCAGTACTATGAGAAGGTGTCTGACCCTCTGGACCTGAGCACCATCGAGAAGCAAATCCTCACCGGCCATTACAAGACCGTCGAAGCGTTTGACACAGACATGCTCAAAGTGTTTCGCAATGCTGAGGTAGGCAATGTCCCCAGTTGCTACCATTAATGATCACTCTTTGTGAACAAGGAGAAATGAAGCAAAGAGATTTTTTTTCTGTACACACATCACTTTATAGTTTAGCATCACCTGTTGATGGTAAAAGGAAAACTGAACAATGGCAGTAATAATCAAGCCTAAAGAAGCTGTGGACCTCGAAGAGCTAAACTCGGGAACTAAATTAGGAACTAAAAGTCTCTTTTGTGCATTCTTGTTTGCATTTCATTTTTGCGTTAGGCAAGGTAGTTCAATGAGTATCAGAAGTTATCAGTAGCAACTGAAATGTAACTTTATACACAAGGGAACAACAACACAGAGTTGTGTTATTCTTTGTGTCTGTCATTGCGTTCCTCTGGTATTTGACTTGAAAGCAATGACACTCTGGTCAGTTATCCCTTATCTGTGCTTTTATGGTTGTTTATTGCTGCTTTAGAAAGCCATGTATCATCACATCACACCTATCCTGGCTTCCCTCCACTGGCTCCCTCTTGGTTTTAGAAATGATTTTAAGATTTTTACTGATCTCTTTTAAAGCTCGTCAGGATCTCGCCCTAAGCTACATTCATGATCTGTTGACTCTGTATGAGCTTGCTGGCAGCCTTAGATCCTCAGGTGGATCCTTTTTGGTCGTTCCAAAGTCAATTCTTAAATCTAACAGAGACCGAGCGTTCTCCATCAGGACCTCGACTTTGGAACGACCTGCCTGAGGAGATAAGACCTACAGAGTCAGTAACTTCTTTTGAATCACTTCTTAAAACCCACTTTTATAGACTTGCTTTTATGTGAAGTTTACTTTTAGCTTTAATTAGCTGCAGTGTTTTATTCTATATTATGTCCTGTCTTTTTTAATATGTTCTCTCATTTTATTTTACTTTTAGCTGCCTGGTTCTTTGGTGTGATGTCGTCTCTCTAATTCTTTAATTCAGTTCAAAAGTGTTTTGTCGAAATCCGAAAACACTTTTACAAATCCAAATGTAACCGGAAAGGGAATGTCCCAACTCCAGGGTTGAAGCGGAAGTGACGACGAGGAGCGGCTAATGCAACGGACAGCGAGCGGGTGATGTTTTGCCCGTTTTGTGGGGAACATATGAACCGAGCGACGCGGTTTTGTTTTTCGTGTGGTCGGTCTTTAGAGTGTTTAAATGGCGCAGATCAGACCGACAGAGTGCATTAGCCGCTCCTCGTCGTCACTTCCGGTTCAATCCCGGAGTTGGGACATTCCCTTTCCGGTTACATTTGGATTTGTAAGTGTTTTCGGACTTGTAAAAGTGTTTTTGGACTTGTAAAAGTGTTTTTGGACTTGTAAAAGTGTTTTGTCGCTTGTAAATTTGTCTTGGAGGTTGTAAAAGTGTTTTGCATTATGTAAATTTGGTTTGCACCTCTCGGCCACCGTACTTGCAGGCATCACCTTGACAGTTACTGAACCTTTACAAAGTGCTAACCCTAATCCTATTGTACAGGAACTTAATTTAGTTTCTGGTTCCTCTGGTCAAAATGCAGATTTAGCTTCTGAATTACTCGAATGGTTCTTAGTTCCACGGAAATGTTCCTGCATTGTAACCGCCTATTAGTTTAGTGCTGAGGCATGAACCCTCTGCCAAAAGAGGCACATCTGTTAGTGAATTAATCTGTGCAAACATCCATTTTTTTAGTCAGATGGCTCATTGTCTAAAATTTGAAAAATATTTAGTTGCAAACTAGATGCTTAATCAGTGGTATAGATCTGTTGGTTTGTTTATGTCAGCAATCATTAGAAACTCAAAGACAGTGATTGCATGAAGGCTGAAGCTGCTGCAGCATCCAGTCTTCATCATGTAATGACACTGATAAGAGGAACACTTGTGAGTCTCTTGAGTGTAATCCCAGATTCTTAGAGCTCAATCAATATCAAAAAGCCTAATCAAAATCAGCATTAAAGCCGTTACTCTGCAGCTTCAACACATTCTTACTCCCACTCAGTCGTTGCTTTTCATTCTTCCTGTCTGGCGCACAAACATCTCTCAAATGGGATATAACTTCACGCCTGCTGATCCTCTGTGCACACGTTGCAGGCCCTTTTGATTTACATCTGTATAGCTTAGCAGTTTAAACAAGTGCCACTTGGAAACTCTCAGGGTAGCTTACTCTCCCAGTCAGAGAAGTTTGAAGTGGACGTATAAATTAGGATCACCCTTTTGCCCCAAGGCTCTTTTTGGCAAACTGGGGAAAAACGTGAGAGGAATGTGGATTATTGTTAAATTGAGGGCTGTGGGGTGTAGCCTTATGTGTGAGTTCTTGGCAGCTGCAAAGACAGTTTTGAATGCGTCTTTCTGTGTCAGTGACCTTTGTCCTGCAGGAAATTGCCCATAGACCTGCAGGCAGATCAGCTGAAAGTCTTGGCTGAGCGACTGAATGATGAGCGTGTAATTCTCGGGTCAAATGCACGCCCTCCTGCCTGCTATATGATTTATATCATCTCTTTGCGCTGTTTGTGAGGTCTTGTTGTCCTTGTGCTGTGAGTCAGGCTATGTCGGTAGCAAATCCACTAAGCGGATTTCTTGTAAATGTATTATTCTCCACTACAAAATAAAGCAGCTGCATTTACGACTGTCCCGTTTTCCCACCAGAAATATTACGGCAGGAAGTCATCGGTGGGAAGAGACGTGTGTCGGCTGCGGAAAGCTTACTACAGCGCTCGGCATGAAGCTGCAGTCCAGATTGATGAGATTGTGGGCGAGACAGCCAGCGAAGCAGACAGCTCAGACTCGCTGGAGCGCGACCATGGTCACCACCACCACGGAGGAGGAGGGCCGGGGTCCCACGACAAGGACGACGACGTCATCCGTTGCATCTGTGGAATGTACAAGGACGAAGGCCTCATGATTCAGTGTGAAAAGTGCATGGTAAGGAAGTCACGGTAACTGAAAAAAGCTGGTGAGCGTCTATGCTCTGACTGGCCTAGAAAAGAAATGTGAATCCTACCATTTCTTGCGGTCTCACTGGCTGATGTGTTACACCTGTTGTAGTGAGTACGTATCTCCTGAGAGTTCACCTATCTAAGTAGTGCTTTGTCAAGGAGATTTTCCAAGGAGAGTTCACAGACGGTCCTTTGTGTATATTATCTGTTATTTTTAGATAAAGAAAACAAAAGAGGATAGCAAATATTGATGGAGCTTATGTTCAGAAACGAGCTCGGCTGTGAATCATCAGCACTGAGGAGAGTCTTACAGTGGAGTGCCGATCCTTGTGAGTCACTACCAGCTGGGCAGTGACTGGTTTCAACGATGTGTATTTGTGTGATTCAGCCAATGTTTTTGTTGTTGCAGGTGTGGCAGCACTTTGACTGTATGCGGCTGGAGACCGAGGTGGAGCACTACCTGTGTGAGCAGTGTGACCCTCGGCCTATAGACAGAGTACGTCCACCCTGTCAGAACAGCCATGAACACTCAATTTAATAATGTCTCTTTCTATGCCAGATTTGCCTCCAGAGCTCTTCCAATCTCACTTCTGTGTGTTGTTGTCACTGCAGGAAGTTCCCATGATACCCCAGCCTAGCTACGCCCAGGCTGGCTCTATCTACTATATCTGCCTCCTTAGAGATGACCTGCTGCTACACCAAGGTAACGAAACAATAGAAACCAGCAATCATGACCTCGTACATGCTCGGGAGGGTCTAGTCTGTACTTATAGAGCAGTTTAACAGCCCTGGAGTATTTTGGTTAAAGATGAGACAGGGCACACTTTTGATCCAACCACACCTTTAAGAGATGCTGGGAGAGTTTAGAAGTGAATTATTAAAAAAGACATTCTGAACTCCCAATAGAATAGTAATAATCTGAGGAGTCAAAAGTGAAACAGGCTTCAAACTTTCTGTCACTTAGGACGAAAACATTGATTGTCAATCTGGTGTTAAGGTATGCTTTAAGCTACATTTTAAACAATTTAATCACGGCAATCATTTAAATATTATTAGAAAGGCTGGAAGTCTTGCTGTAAATTTGATCCCATTTCAGCCAGTGTGAGCCAGGTTCTAGCTATGGGTTATTACTGGTTCAGTCTCTGCTTTTTCATGGGCTAGAGAGCACCAGTAGAATCAATTTATAATGTCACTAGATACGCCTGAACACTGTTTATATTACTGAAGCTCCCACTAGTTTATCCTGAACATTTGTTAAGGATTACAGCGCAGAGAGACAGTTTTCTTTGACCACTGCTCTTTATTCATTCTGTTTTCCTGCCGTTCAATGCTTAAATATTTCCAGTTAGCACTTATAAACCCTGCTGCAAATCATCATTTGTGGACACAGCTCTATGTGCAGCTGTTTGCCGCAGCGTTTATGAGTGACAGGTGGCAATATTAAAACGTCAAATGGCAGCGAACAAAACCTCATCGGCTTTCCACACATCACGGCTGCGACTACACGTCTATATCAAAGCAAAGTTTTTCTTCTACTTTGGATTAGGCACGTAACTCTGTTTTTAATATCAGTTTTAATTGGTTAATATCCCACCTTTGGCTGTCAAAAAAGCTCTCACCCCTCGAATTTCCCCGTTGGAGAAGGGGTAATAGATGAGAGAATGCTTAAAACTAAAAGTTTAATGGAAAACAATAGTCCACTTTGTGCCTCCCAGTGTTAAAGTGAATCACGCGAAACTATATTAGCAATCCAACCTTACTAACTTTGAACACTTTGACTTGCCGAACTTTAATTCTCTGCAGAATTTGGACAAAGAAATGCAACTGAGGTGTTATATTCTACCTGTCAGGCGATTTAACAGTCCTGGAGTCAATTTCTTGTGAAATTTACCATCGCCGACAAGTAACCTGTGTGTGTTGTGTGCAGGTGACTGTGTGTATCTGATGAGAGACAGCCGACGCACACCTGAGGGCCAGCCTGTCAGACAGTCTTATCGCCTCTTGTCTCACGTCAACCGAGACAAACTTGACATCTTCCGAATTGAGAAACTGTGGAAGAATGAAAAGTAAGTTCATCACATGTTTTGCTGTGAACAGGCAGCATAATGTGCTGTAGATGCCTGCCAGTGAGAATAAAATTACATGTGAATGAACTATATTTTGAAGTAGCTTCTTGCAGAATGTTATTGTTCTCATCAAGCTGCATCACATAGTTTAAATTGACGTCCTTTCATGTATTCTGTTAAACTCTTAAGGGGTGAGCGGTTTGCCTTTGGCCACCACTATTTCCGTCCTCACGAGACACATCACTCTCCATCGCGGCGTTTCTACCAGAACGAACTCTTCCGCATGCCCCTCTATGAGATCATCCCCCTGGAGGCAGTGGTGGGAACCTGCTGTGTCCTCGATCTCTACACTTACTGCAAGGGTGAGAAAAAAAAAAACAAACTCACACATGCTGGTTTGAGCTACCAGACCATCTTGGATTTTTTTTTTACCTTTTTGGATGAGTAATTCTTTCAATGACTACTGCAGAGATTTCCATCCCGAGGTGTGAATGTGTGTAAATGTAAATAAGAAGCAGCACAGTGCCAATAAAAGAAGGTTAATGTTGCTTTAAACTCAGACGAGCTTTGACCGACTTACACCAAAACATGCATGTTTTATAGTGGTTTCATTGCCGTGTTCTTCCTATAGGACGGCCGAAGGGTGTGAAAGAGCAGGATGTGTACATCTGTGATTACCGCTTGGACAAGTCGGCCCACCTGTTCTACAAGATCCATCGAAACCGCTACCCAGTCTGCACCAAGCCATATGCCTTCAACCACTTTCCCAAGCGGCTCACACCCAAACGAGACTTCTCGGTGAGAGTGATGGGGGGCCTGATGGGGCGGGGTGGCTGTGCTGGGATCTGTTACCGATTTACAAACACTGAAAGATATCTTAAGAGTGGAGGGAATGTTACAGCCCGGGGCATCGTATCTCGCTCACAGTGCTCAGGCAGACTGCGGCACAATCGCAGGTGAAGGTGGTGCTAAGTAGAATCAAATGGAAAAACCACATTTGCTAATTGTTACCTGCTGGGAGCCGCATCCAAAAACCTGTCTGTGATTTTGTCTCTAGTGTTTGCTTGTTTAAAACTATAGTTTTGTTTGGCAAATCATGCCCTATGTAAATTTTAATCCTCTCAGACTGAGATGATAAGAACGCTTCAGGCAAATTCAAAAGCAGTTTTCTGGTCAGTACTTAGTTTTTTAACCCTCGTGTTGTCTTGCGGGTCAAATTGACCTGTTTTAAAGTTTGAAAACGTGGAAAAAAATGTATTTTCACAGTGAAACTTCTGATGTCCACATTTTCAACATTTTTGGGAAATTTTTGAACATTTTTTGGTGGAAAAAAAGAAATGTTAAAAATGTTTCTTAAGAACATTCACATAAAAATCAACCAAAATCCAGCGAATTTCGCTGGATTTTGGTTGATTTTTTTGTGAATGTTCTTAAAGAAAATATTAGAAGTTTTACTGATACATATGGAATCACTTTAGATATTTGTAGGAATTTTTTGGAAGATTTTTACTCATTTTTGAAAATATTTACAAAAATTTTCTTGCCAAATTTGGGGGATTTTTTTAAAATAAAACTTTTAAGGGAAACTTTTAAGTAATTACTGGAATTTTCTTCCTGAAGGTTTACCAAATTTTCTGAAATTTGAGGAATTTTTTTTCTGAATTGTTGGATTTTTTTCAGACAAGGAAACAATATTTTTGGTGCCCGTAAATGAGGACAACAGGAGGGTTAAGTTCACTGCATGAAGTTTGTCCAGGTCTTTGTCAGGAAACTTATTTAAATTGAATATTGTGTTTGTTGAGGCTCTTAACTACATGAAAACTAAGTGAGCTTTGACATTCTTGCAGCCTCATTATGTTCCTGACAACTACAAGAGGAATGGAGGCCGATCGGCCTGGAAAAGCGAACGACCCAAAGAAGCCGGTGGCTGCGAGGACGACGGTTCTTCCTGTGACCGCGGTGAAGATTTCCCACCTGAGGTGGAAGATGGAAGAGGAGTGGAGGACGACATGGACATGGCTCCAGAGGATCCTGAACTCCTTCCAGCCAAGCCCAGAAGAGCAGAACGGGAAAGAGAGGGTGACGAGGATGAAGACGAAGAGGAGGAGGAGGAGGAGGAAGGACAGGAAGCCGAGGAGCGCAAGGAGCTGGAGGACGGTACCACCGAGAGGATAGGGGAGATGCTTGAACTGCCGTCATCCTCGGCCTCCTCGCCGCTGCACCAACCGGCGCTGGGAAGAAGGGAGGCTCAGAGGGAACGACTCAACAAGATACTGTTGGATCTGCTGCACAGAACACCCAGCAAGAACGGTGAGGGACCGGGAACAAAGCAGGGGGGTAGGTCCACAGATGAATGAGGGTTGCTGTGACACATCATTCAACCATATTAGACACACAACACTTCGTAACTATTATCATTCCTGAGTGAATAGGCTTAAAGCTGGGGCAAGAAACCGTCCATGTGAGGGAGTGAGTAGGAAGAAGTTATTCACATGTAGGTTGTATTCATGTTGGTCTGTATCTAAACAAAATAAATTTAAATCTAGACCAATTCTTAACACTTACTCTGAGCGCCACACCTTCGTTTTTAGATGTTAAATGTGGTGATACACTATATTTTTCACATAGATCATGGAGAAGTTTATTTCTGTGTGCTGTAGAACTCCCGTCTTTTCCTAAAACTATTAAAACACATAACTGATCCAGTCAGTTGTACTTGTTCCTTTATTAGCATAAACAAAGGGAAGATTTATTTGGAGTTAATCTAACATAATCCAAGAACTACAGATCTATACCTTCTGCGTGAGGAACAAATGACCTTTGCGCTGAGTGAGCTGTAGAGAGTGGAAAAGTTAGAAAATATTGAGACTAGATAACTTTGGTTTTATATATACAGTGTGGTGGAAAAAAGTTTTCGGACACCCCATACATATGTGAAATATTGCATTAAGAATCACTCTTAGGTCTTCAAGTGTGATTTCTTTTAGTGCTATCACAGCCAAAATACTAAACAAAAAATCCATAAAAAACTTGAAATTGATTGGTTTTATTTTGGTAGAGTTTAGTTTTGTTAGTTTTTCTTGTAAACAGTTTTTCTTGTTTGTGTCTGTCTGATGCAGCCACGTATTTTGAAACGCATTTTTCCCCCCACAAATATTTCATGAGAATATTTGGGATCGTGTAAAATTTTAGGATTGTCAGAAAACTTTTTTCCACCACTGTACATATATTTATGTAAAATGTTGCCCACCAGCTGTTTCAAAGTCCTTCCTAAGGCACCATTTTGTCATCAGTAAGAGAAACACCTTTACCTACCATACCATTGCTGTTTCTTTGACATATTACCCTGTGTGTCTTCTGTTTGTAAGCTCCTAACTCCCCTTCTTTCTCTCTGTCTTTCTCCTTACAGCTATCGATGTCACGTATCTCCTTGAGGAGGGCGCGGGGCGGCGGCTACGGCGACGGACTCTCGGATTTGGCGATTTCGTAGGCAGAAAATAACGCTTCTTCGTGCCTGTCAAGCACACTGCCTTTCTCTATCGTGAGCATAGAGGGGCAGAAAATGGAGAGACAGCGAGAAGGGAGACCAGCATAGTCGGTTATCCAACCATTACGGACCACAATGTGTCCCCGGGGGCCTCTTCCAGTTTACCTCTTCCAAGACTGCCATCTCAAACCTGAGAGGGTGGAGGGGGTTTGGAATCGCTGACTCCAACGGCAATTACAGCTTTTCAAGAGCTCTCAAGGAGCTCGAAGAGAGAGCTGACTTAGACTTCTTGCTTATTTAAGTAGTATCATGCAAAACCTATTTTTTGTTTTTTTTAAATGAACATAGGAGAAATAACCCATGCACTTAAATGCATCGAACATTACAAACATGGGTAGATGAATTCCACTAGCAAGCATCAGAAATGAAACAAGTGGTACTGAATAGGGACGGATGGAGGGCAGGTTTGGCTGATGGTTTCAGTCAGTGGGAATGCTGGAGAATTGTTCCCCCTAGTGGGACCGAGCTGCAATGAAAAAAAAAAAGTAAGAGACGCGAGGATACCTGCGCCGGGACCGTGGGGGGAAAATGGCATAGGAGAAAGTTGAGCGGTGTGCTCAGATGCTGCTCTTAAGAACAGAGAGAACGAGGGTGGTGAACTGCACTTTTGGTACCATGGATATTGTGAAGCTCTGTGTAATGTATCTATAATGAAAACACACTAACACTCTCACAGTATTGGATGATGCAGTCTGAAAAAAAAAGGCGAGTTAAAAAGTCTATTATCTTTTTCCTGTTATACTGTAGTAACTCATTTAGGAACAGAAGAGGCCTGTGGTGTGTTTGTTTTTAGAGTAAAGGGAGGGGAGGGAGGATTGCGTGTGCGCTTTTGTCAGTCGAAGTGTCTTGATATGTTTTTGTTTTTGTTTTTTTTTTCTCGTGAGGCAGTCAGCTTCGCCCCTCTTTTTTGAAGTAACATGATTCACCAGCTTAACTAAATGAGGCGTGGAGGGGGGACACCGGCTTCAACTGTAACGCCTTACACAGCCGTGCTCTCCGACTGCCTTGCGTGCGAGTGTGTGCGTGCCGCATGCACACCTGTCGTGTGTCTGCGCTCTGCCAGATTTCATGAAAAATATACCTTTTTTAAAAAAAAAAACGAAAAAAAAATTAAGGGCTCGATGGCAATTAACAGTTTTAAGAAAACTATGGAAAACAATTAACATGAAATGTATCGTGATGGTCATATTTTCTTATATTCTGTGAGACGGGTGGGGCGGTATATACTGTATATTGGGAGGGGGAGGGAGTTGAGATCTCTTTTTTTGTCTTCAGACTATGTTCCTGGTTGCCATGGAGAATGTTTTAAAAAGAAATTGTGATATTTGATGAGATTTCTTTGTTTTTTGTCCCCCCCAAATGCCTCTGCTTAAAAGGGACAGCCTGCAATGTCCCACAGTGCGGTAAACTGACAGAGACGAGAATGAGACACTGACAGAGGGGAGAGAGGGAACGGGAAGCTGTACAGTGCCAAGTTATGTAAATATACACACTTTACATTGAGGAGTGTCTCCAAAAGCAATATCTTGACAAATGGATTTTGTTTATTATTGTACTGTACAGGACTCAGCCCTAAATGTATTATGATTATTATAATGATGATAATATTATAATTTCTTCCGTTTGTATTACTATAATGAAGACACTTAAGCTCGGAGGAAAAATGATTTTTTTAATGTCCAGAAAATCTCACCATAACTGTCCCGATGACATAAAAGCTTCAGCTGAGTTTTTGTTGCCTATAAATGAAATTCATCTATGTACTGCATGAACGAGAAGAATGTCAAACGGACACAGAAGGCATTGGGACATGACAGTGACTCAGCAGCGACACGTTTGTCACTGAATATTGTTAATAATATTACTTTTTAAGGAGAAATGTACTCCTTGTTTTTTTGCTGCAAAGTGTTGAACACTAAAAAAACAAACCAACATAAAAATGTTATGATATTTTTAAAAACTGTGACAGAAGCAAAAGTAAAGCTGTCAGCCCAATATCATGTTATTATTTTTTGTTTTTTCTTTCAAATAGGAAATGGTTCCGTTTTGTGATAGCGGTCATTGTATGATGCTTGTACTTGTATTTGTGTGTTTTTGTGTGATTTGTTTAGTTATTTTTAGACAATCACAAAATAAGATGCAAGCATTGTAAATGGCAGACTGGCGGACATTTTGTGATGTGTACAGTTTGTCAAAAAAAAACTTCTTCCACTCGTTAAAAGTTTGTAATTATGATTCTTAAGTCATGAAAAATGCTGTTGGTTTTTACTTTTTGTTTTATATTTGTTTTTTTGTTTGTTTTTTTAATAAAAAGCACTACATTATTGTGAATTTACTTCATAGTTTTCTGCTTTGAAAAACTGTCGATGCTTCACATAAATACAGAAAAGTAGCAACATATTGTAATACTTTATCAGTTTATCATTTTTTATGATTATTATAAATGATAGTATAATTATTATTATATTATTATAAGTTATTATATTATTACAATATAAAAAATATATATAATATAGCTATTTTATTGTTATTATACATTATTATTATTATATTATTTATATTTATAAATTATTAATTATGATTAGGCTGTGGATAGATTTATTTATTTTTTCCCAATATTGAACTTCAGGGCTAATACAGGTGAGCTATGACCATAGACTGTGCAGTGAAATATTTTTTTATTATTGTTATAAATAATATAATTATTATAAATTGTTATTACAATATAAAAATTATTACATATATAACTATTTTCTTATTACCCTATAAATTATTTATTGTTCTAATATTATTTGTATTTATAAATTATTAACTATGATTAGGCTGTGTATCGAATTTTATTATTATTTTTTTTTGTCAGCAACAGACTCAAACTATTTGCTAGGATTATTTTTTCCAGTTTATTTTAAGTATTGTGTTATGGGACTTGATGGGTGAAATTTCCTTACAATCTCCTGCATTTTTTCTCCTGGGCTATTTAAAGTCTCAGCCGTCCAAATTACTATTAAATACAATTTATGAGAAGGCACACCTTTATGATTATAGCTGTAAATATTATTGGTAAGCAGAGAAAGCCAGTGGGATGACCTTCCCTTATCTGCCTGACATTTTATATTAATTTTAGTCTTTATTAACTTGCGAAATAAATGGAAAATAGTGCTATTATTAAGTTAAACTCTAAATACCTCTGGGTTGGGTCAACCATCCAGTGTTTTCCCCAGCAAATCTTTACTAATGACAGTTTTCACACATACAGGTAATGCAAAATCTCGCGATAACTCACAGGCTGAGCTGAGACTTGGTTACCATAGTGACAAGACTGACGCCCGGCCGATGTTAGCTCGCTTAACTTCTGTCTTTTGTTTAATTATTCAGCTGCCTCACTGCGTTTCGACTTCAGGACACAGAAAATGTCCCCAAAGAGACAAGCAAAAGAGAAAACACACGCAGAGGATGAGGCCTCGAAAACGGGTAAGTTTAAGTTTTACATCAGTTTGTAAGCTAGCAAACCCTTAGTTATCTGCTAGTTAGCTGTCGTTTAAGTTTAACGTTTTGTTTTGTTTTGTTTTTTTTAATCTAGCTAACGTTATGTTATTATGAAACCGTACCAAGTATTGTTGTTGCTGGTTTAGATAGAGCTCATTTTAGCTACTTGACTTGTTGCTGGATAGTTATCTTTCTTAGTTAGGTAAAGTTGGCAAGATATTCACAGATTCGGACTTCCGGCCTCAATAACTCATGGGATATACGTTGTAAAAACATAAACAATGCCTCTTTCAAATCGTTGTAAGCTAGACAATGTGCTACAAGGCCAGTTTTATCAAAAGTCGCTGTCTTTCAAGCTGCAGAAATAACATTGATGTCTATGAGCAGCCGGCTGTGCAACGAGTGAACAGGGACCGTCTGCAAATAGCAAAACCGCTGCAACAGCGAAGAGAGGCACTACACAAATAGTCAATTAACTTTTATACACTGTAGCGTCACCAAATTTACTGGAGCCATCAATTGTGTCTTGCTGGTCATACTACAAGTCTTGGTTTGATACTAAATACAAAATCTGAATGTTAAGGAATTTTTGTAGTAAATAAAATTCACTTACTTTACTCTTAAACACTGCAGAAAAAATAAACGCCATCCAACCATCAAAAGGGTCCTACTGATCATACCTTCAGGTTTTTTCTTCCAAGTATTGTCCGTGCAGTCCTTAACTTGGAAAATATTATTAGCTGTTTAACATTAGGGTTTAAATGAATCAGTTAAGGCTGCAGCCTTGTAAGAAAGCGTCTGACTGTCTTTCTTCCCAATCGTCAGTACTTGAGGAGACAGTCTAAACAGTTTAGTTTGGTATATTGATGTTATCTGATCCTCTCTTTGATAAGGAGTCCAAGTTCCATTACTATTCAGTATCATGTATTTGGACAAACAGGTGCACTGTGGATCTAAAAATATAGCACCACATACATCAAGAGAAGAGCCGTCAAAGCTAATTTACTCATAATCTTAATCTTAAACTTCACACACAAGCATGCACACTAAATAGTGTGCACATTTTCACATGGCAATAAACAACCCAAATCATTAAAATTCAGTTACTTTTGGTTATTAATGTTACACAGTCTACCCAAACAATGGATGAGCACTTTTATCTGTTACAACAAAAAATATTTGAGATCTATAACAACAATTTCATTACTAATAAAAAATTCCTTTCAGATTTTTGATTTATTACCAAACCAAGACTTGTAGTATGACAATCAGGAGCCAACTGATGTGAATTTGATGACACTACAGTACATAAGAGTGAAGTTATTGAATTGAATTACTAATAAAATAATAATAAAATTCATTAAAATTATGAAAGAATGTTTTTATATCAAACCAAGAGTTGTAATATGAGCAGTAGGAGTCATTTGATGGCTCCACTGATTTTGGTGACAATACAATGTATAAGAGTGAAGTTATTGAATTTTATCACCAATAAAAATTCCTTAAAATTCTGATTTTGTATTTAATATCAAACCAAGGGTTGTACTATGACAGTCAGGAGACAACTAATGGCATCAGCGAGTTTGGTGACACTACAGTACATAAGAGTGAAGTTAATGAATTTTATTACAAATAAAAATTATTTAACATTCAACTTTTGTACTTAATATCACACCAAGAGTTGTAGTATGACCAGCAGGAGATAACTGAAGGCTCCAGTGATTTAGGTGACTCTACAGTATATAACAGTGAAGTTATTGAATTTTGTTACTAATAAAATAATAATTAAATAATAAAAATTGCTCAAAATTAAGATTTTTGTATTTAGTGTCAAACCAAGAGTTGTAGTATGACCAGCAGGAGACAACTGAAGGCTCCAGTGATTTTGGTGATACTACAATTCATAAGAATGAAGTGATTGAATTTTATGACTAATAAAATAATAATAAAATAATAAAAATTCCTTAAAATTCAGATTTTTGTATTTAGTGTCAAACCAAGAGTTGTAGTATGACCAGCAGGAGATAATTGAAGGCTCCAATGATTTTGGTGATACTGCAATTCATAAGAGTGAAGTTATTGAATTTTATGACTAATAAAATAATAAGACAATAACGAAAATTCCTTAAAATTCAGATTTTGTATTTAGCATCAAACCAAGAGTTGTAGTATGATCAGCAGGAGACAATTGATGGCTGCAGTAAATTTGGTGATACTACAGTATATAAGAGTGAAGTTATTGAATTTTATGTCTAATAAAATAATAATAAAATAATAAAAATTCCTTAAAATTCAGATTTTGTATTTAGCATCAAACCAAGAGTTGTAGTATGATCAGCAGGAGACAATTGATGGCTGCAGTAAATTTGGTGACATTACAGTATATAAGAGTGAAGTTATTGAATTTTATGACTAATAAAATAATAATTAAATAATGAAAATTCCTTAACATTCAGATTTTGTATTTAGTATCAAACCAAGACTTGTAGTATGACCAGCAAGACACAATTGATGGCTCCAGTAAATTTGGTGACGCTACAGTGTATAAAAGTTAATTGACTATTTGTGTAGTGCCTCTCTTCGCTGTTGCAGCGGTTTTGCTATTTGCAGACGGTCCCTGTTCACTCGTTGCACAGCCGGCTGCTCATAGACATCAATGTTATTTCTGCAGCTTGAAAGACAGCGACTTTTGATAAAACTGGCCTTGTAGCACATTGTCTAGCTTACAACGATTTGAAAGAGGCATTGTTTATGTTTTTACAACGTATATCCCATGAGTTATTGAGGCCGGAAGTCCGAATCTGTGAATATCTTGCCAACTTTACCTAACTATAATTGTTCAACAGCGTCGTATTTCGTTCATTGGAATTTTATTAAGTTGAACATAGTTCCAGCACGCAGCTAATTTGGGCTTTTATATGCGCAGTATAACTAAAATATACAACTTTCATTCTCATAAAATCACAACACACTACAGACGTGGAAGTACAGTAAGTCTCATCCTGTCTTGTATGTTCAATTTTGATGTGCCTGTCAGACAAATCTGGATTAAAAGCTACGATATGTCTTGCTGAAATTAAATGTAGACTGCATACAGGAAATAAAGCACAAATAATGTATCCTAAAATTGTATTTAAGTCCAGTTGGGTCAATATATAATTGAGGGACTTTTGAAGTCCATGGGATATATGTTGCATAGATTTTTACTAAAAATAAAAATAATAAACTAATGTTTTTTATGTCCATTATAATCTTGTCTTTATAAATTCCATAGTTATTTTTTATGGAAACAACCACTTATTAATTTAAAAAAATGACTGGATATCAACTAAATAACCGTCCCAATTTAATAACAACCACCTTCTAATTAGCTAAACAATAATAAAATGAGCTGATTCAGAAATCGTTTTGATTGTGTTCTTTTTGTTAAGTTGAGATAATCATGACAGATATTTCTTTTTTGACAATATATCAAATTTTAGATGGAAAATAACAAATTGTATCTGTGTCTGAGAAATCACTTCCAACTAAGTTCCCCATTACAAAAACACCTCTGAAGGAAGTGTGTTAATTCCAGATCACATGACCTGCTCCACATGATGTCATTTCCTCCTGAACAAAAGACTGGCCAGACTCCAAGGCTTTCTGACTTATTTAATATAAAGTAGTGTGTGAGTCAAGTGTCAACAGGTTTACTACAATATCTTTGTAAATAACTTTCAATTTCAATTTTACTCAGTTGTATATATAATATTTAGAAGAATCTTTCTGTAAAAATGCCATGTGGTGTTTGGCTGTGGTTGATTTTAGGCCTGAAAACAGCAAAAATGTCAAGTATGATACAAAAAGTCCCGCAATTCTATATTGACTCAGTACTTGATGGTTTCATTTTGATAGGTTTACTTTTGAAATAGTAATAGCGATAGTTTTAACTCATCAAAACGTAGTTAGTCCACAACCCCTATTGCACGCCTCGCCACTATGAGATGCAGCTGTTTACATTTTATGAAGTTTTCATGAGAAAAATTTCCATCTGCAGCCTGAAATGCCAAATAATCTCTGAAATATTCACTAATTGCAGAAGTGCACTACAGCAGCCCAGCATGCACTGGGAAAACACATTATTACAGTCAACAGGGAAAGCTGAATGTTAGCTGATGCATTCGAAGTGAAATATAATTGATGTTGAAATTTCATCACAGCCCAGTTACTGGCGATTTTGTTACCACTGCGGCAGGTTTGGTTCTGGGTTTCATGCTCATTGTGTACTCGACCACTGGCCGTTCTGTTGTTCTGCAGGTCAGACTCCAAATGAAACATTGCCCGTGCAGACCTTCGGTGGGTAACATTATCTTGCTGTTTTCCTGACTTTGGTCATGATGACACGGGTTGTCTGGTCAATCTCCTAAATCCCACTCTTCTACAGATGAATATCAGTGCTCAGGAAATGTGGAGGCTGACTTCCCTGGGCTTTGTGCTCTTCTGGATGTGAAGGATATCCCACCTGTCTGCACCAAGCGCCTAACAGCCTCCACCACTGATGGAGAGAATACAGGTGGTGTTGCATATTTTACAGTTTAACTTCTCTTTCTGTACAAGTCACAACAAACCAAAGACAATTAAAAAGCAATAAAGATCTAAGCATACTTGTTCTGTATGGATCATAAATGTGAATGCACAGTAATTGTCCTTGTAGGAACCAATAACGTAATACCTGCCAATTATGTAACAAGTTTGGCCATTTTAAATGTAATAAAGCCAATAATGTAATACAATTAGATAGATAGATTTTTGAGCCAGTAAACAAATACATTTTTCCAATAATGTACTAAGTTATTACGTTATTGGTTGGTTATTATGTTAATGGCCTAACATTAAAATATCTTTTGAAAATGTAATAACCACAGTCGATAATGTCATAACACATAAGTAGGACTGCATTTCTTCTGTTCTATTAAAGTGAAGCACTTTCAGAGAGCTTAGAACTAGACAGAAGATGACTGTTCCATTAGTATTATGAAGCTCTACAAGGTCTAAGCTTACACATGTTATCTGGCAAAGGACAGCCGATGGATTCTTCTCAGTAATGTTGCTTTTGGGCAGTACAAAGTAAAGGACATTTACGGGAAGAAGTAATGTCAGTTACAACCATAATTAAAGAGAGCGAGAGCTACATGGGATGTATCCTTGATGAATGAATATGACGACTATGCCATCCACTATCCTTATTTTTGATGAGCAAACTGCATAAAAATTGCAAAAAAATTTATTTATTTATTTCGAAGAAACGCAGTCCTATTTGTGTATTATTACTTTATCAGCTGCAATTTTTACATTTTCAAAGGAGTTTTTTGAAAAGATTTTTTAATGCTTGGCCATTAACGTAATAACCAACCAATAACTTAAACCGGTTACATCTAGATTGGACTGTCCGACAGAGAATTATAATTCTTTAAAGCACAGTCCTGATTTGTGATTTTTAAAATTTTACCTGTAAAAACACAAAAGAAAAACGAAGATTGGAGTGCTTTTTTCCATGTGGACTGAACATGTTAGATCTGGGTACTAAATGCTCTACTTATTTTGAATTTTCACAAATAGAATAAAGGTTTCACAAATTTGAAGGTGGGTTTTAGGCTTTATTAAGGGTTTATCTGAAGTGTCTCTTACCTGTACATCATTAAAAATTTCTCTTAACTTTTCCCTTAACTACTGAATCAGAAGCGAACTTCAGTCTGGTCTAGTACAACGTGTTCTTTGTGTTGTGTTGAAATGTAACACAACAGCGTGCTGTGACAAAGAAAACACACAGATGAGGAAAAAAAGCTCAACTCAACAAATCACAAATTTAAAAAAATAGAAATATTTTGATTAATTTTACAGCACATGCGCTGAGAGGATGCGCTTAATACCATGCTGTATTATTTTCTGACGTCACGGGATTGAGTCTAAAATTAATTTCTTAGTGTGAAATGTGAAAATGTATATATGATATGTATAAATATATACATGTAAAATGTGTATATATATGTATGTATGTATGTAGACAGGCAGGCAGGCAGGCAGGCAGATAGATAGATAGATAGATAGATAGATAGATAGATAGATAGATAGATAGATAGATAGATAGATAGATAGATAGATAGATAGATAGATAGATAGATAGATAGATAGATAGATAGATAGATAGATAGATAGATAGATAGATAGATAGATACTACTTATTACATTATTGGCAAATTATTACCTTGTTGGGTTTATTACATTTGCAAATTTATTGCCTTATTGGCTGGTATTGCGTTATTGGCCGTTCTTTACCTTTTTATGATCTCAGCTTCCATTCACTGACAGTTCTGATTCTTTAGCGCCAGAAGACAACCAGTCACGGATACGTGCTGCACCTTTCTGGTCAAAGCCATGTCTAAAAGTGGAAGTGGATAATAGAGACCGCCTCGGTGCCAAGAGCATAAAAATTTCTGGTAAGAGGAAGAAAGGAAATGTTCATAACTCTGTTTCCCTTTGGTTGGCATTAAAAATTTTTCACTTTTTAAAGTCTCATCTGTGTATCTGAGCAGTGTCCAACCAACTTTACTCACCTATTATTATGTCATTTAGTATTTAGCTTTTAAATGTTTGGTAATGAAATTCATTCACAGGATGGAAGGTGACTGAGCAGATTTTCCGAGTGCTACAGAAGATGCTTCCCTCCATGATCCAGCTACAGAGCCTTTGGTGAGTAATGAGCTACTGGGGAGCGACGCACTCTTGTTACAGCGAATGGGGTTACAGCTGTCACTGTTTTGTTCGACTTTGTTTGTGTAATCTTGTCCACTGTGCTGCAGGTTTTGGCAGGCCGGACTGACAGATCAAATGCTAATCTCCCTCGTGAACACAATATCTCTGTGCTCCAGCCTCAAGTGAGTGGATTCTGCTGTCAGTCTTTGTTTCGCCGCTCCCTGCATCACAATAAGTCCAAATGCATCTGGGCTGGAGGGTGGGAACGTGCAGTGCTGTGAAAAAGTGGTTCTGCCCAGTGTCTTCATTATTGTGGACTCATGTCCGCTGACCCTAACTGAGGCTAATGAGGCCCGCAGTTCTTTGGATGTTCGTCTGGGTTCTTTTGTGATCTCCTGGTTGAGATGTTGGAGAGGTTGTGGTTGGCTGGCCACTTCTGGGAAGGTTCACCACTGTTCCTAGTTTCTCCATGTGGCTGAATTAAAACTATTTTGCAGAGAAGAGTGGGTCAGAATTGGTGATATACAGTCATGGGAAAAATGATTAGACCACCCTAGTTTTCTTCAATTTCTTGTTCATTTTAATGCCTGGTACAACTAAAGGTACATTTCTTTGGACAAATATAATGATAACAACAAAAATAGTTCACAGGAGTTTAATTTAAGAGCTGATATCTAGACATTTTCCATGTGTTTTTTTTTTTGATAATAACCAAAGTCACTTCAGTTTATCCATCAATAGCTATAGCATTGTTCTGCCAAAAACAGCTTTTAGGATTCCATGTTTTCTTTTCTGTCTGTTTTAGTCACATGATCCACACAGGAGTTAGTACTGATTCATAACCATAGTTTCTGATGACTGCAGTCATGTGTCTTGG
The DNA here is from genome assembly GCF_022539595.1 of Amphiprion ocellaris. NCBI lineage: Eukaryota > Metazoa > Chordata > Actinopteri > Pomacentridae > Amphiprion > Amphiprion ocellaris. The sequence continues at coordinate 4,069,258 of NC_072780.1, read as the reverse complement.
TTGCTCTCCACCAGCTTCTGACATTGTTCTGCTGTCACAGCAGCCCATTCCTGTTGCACAAATTCTAAATAATTTGCTTTGTTTTTGGGGCTTGTGGTTCTCCATTTTGTGTTTGATGATTTTCCACAGGTTTTCAGTTGGATTTAGATCTGGTGATTGAGCAGCCAAGGCATGGTTCCAATGTTCTGGTTCTCCATCCAGGCTTTAACTGACCTTATGACATGAAATGGCCTCTTATAAACCCTGGGAATACAATTAAGCTTCAGCATGTCAGATAGGACATAAAGTATTATGGAATCAGCTGCATTTTTTGTCGTGTTCATTGTATTCTTCAGGTAATATACCTTTAGTGGTACCAGGCATTAAAATGAACAAGAAATTGAAGAAAACAATGGTGGTCTAATCATTTTTTCCATGACTATAAAAGACTAATCACAAGCTATCGCAAACATTTAGCTGCAGATGTTGCTGCCAAGGGTGGTCCCACCAGTTATTAGTTATTACTTTTTCACAGGGGTGATGTAGGTTTGTTTTATTAGGTTGATGATCTGGAACATTTTAGTGACAGACATCAGGCAAATATTTTTTTTTACAGCATTGTACACTCGAGTTCAGGTCAGAACAGGTTGCACAGAAAATGTTACTTCCTGTAAAATGTTAGTTGCTGATCCATTGCCTCTGTTTTGTATTCTGCTAGGGTTGTGACACTGGAGGGCAACGTTCTCCCAGAGCAGAGCTACCACCTTCTCCTCTCAGAAGACAGCCAGTGAGCCACCAACCCCAAAACATGTTCTAATGACAAACCCTGATTTGCGTTCACACCGTACTGCACACACAAATAGAGGCAGAAATGTGTCCAGTTCATGTCTTGTGTTTCTTTGGTCAAGCCTCACCCGCTTGTCGCTGCGAAATAATCGCATAGGAGATGAAGGCGCTCGTCTGATTGGCTCGGCTCTCTCGACAAGCCGGTCTGCTAACAAGAACCTCCTGTCACTCAACCTGGCGTTCAACTCTATCGGTGATGCAGGTGCTGCACATATTGCACAGGTATGACCCAGAACTGACTCCATGTTCCCCCCCCATACGCCCCCCTCATTAGTGATGGGAAGTTCGGCTCTTTGAACCCCTTGACACCTACTGTCGCCAATTCGCATCATACCACTTTCATTCAGACTGTAGCAGAGATAGCGTATCCATTCCCCCAATGCTGGTTTGTACATATTCAATACGTACCTCAGAACCTTTTGCAGGCACTGGTTTCTCACAGGACCAAATTATTATATATCTGTTATTATTATTATATATCTATTCTATGTGTAATAGACAAATTAACAATCTTCATTTAATTTAGCATCAGCTGCAAAGCAAAAACCCAAATAATTATATTTTTTATATAATTGTAAATAAATTCAGGTGTCAAGGGGTTAAAAAAGAGCCTGTTCCTTCCTGGCTCCCAAAGAGGAGCCAGCTCTTTCAGCTCCCAAACAGATTCTAATTAGTATAATTTGTGGCCTCATATTGTAGCATTCTCTGCTTTTTTGCACTGCATTATGTAATTATTATTTTTGCACTACTGTGTTTATATATTTCTTTCTAGCTTGTAAATATCTTTATATATTGTGTTATATTTAGTTGTATTACTACTATTTTTTCCCTCCCTGCTGTTCTTTCTGTAGTTTCTTTTTTATTATTATTCTTTCTATATTCCTAGAGTGACACCAACAGCCAAAACCAAATTCCTTGTATGTTTTGTACATACTTGGCCATTAAAGCTGATTCTGATTCCGTTCTGCTCTTAGAGCCACATCTTTTGACACATCCCTACCCCTCATCACTGCTGAGGTTTTGTCTCTCCTGTTATTCTCTCAGGGCCTGCGGTTGAATCGTACGCTGCTGTTTCTCTCACTGTCCAACAATCAGATTGGAGACTCAGGAGCTGCTCATCTGGCCGCGGTATCCGTTTACATCAAAGGCTTTAACTCATGGATAATGCATTTAAATTAGTGGTTAAGTTGTTTTAAATCATATTCTGCTTATTGCATTATGTTACATAATTAAATAATCCTCCACTGCATGTTGCTTCCGTTTTCAGGTACTCGGGGAGTTCGCTCTAACTCACGAAGAAGTGGTGGAGAGGAGGAAGCTGCTGCTGCAAAGAACACAGTCTGTAAGTGTGATGTTGTCCAACTTTAATACCAGCATTAAAACCAATCCTCATCCTGAACGTCAAAGTGGACAAAAGTACCAATGAGCGTTTCTCTCACATGACACATTCTGAACCCATCTGTTTTGCAGACTTTTAATAGGGCTGATTCTGACCAGTCATCCACTGAGCAGCTCGCCTCAGTGCGCTGCAGCACTTCAATGAGCAAAGGGGAGAGTAAAGGCAATAAAAAGGTAGCGCTAGCATCAACAAGTCAATCTATGGTGTCTCTGCAACTTGTTTTAAACCTGTGGATTCTTATGATGTCTGTTAACTTACAGGAAACCTCGAAAAAGGAGGAAAAATCAGCAGCCAACAAAGAAAGCAACAAATCTAACAAGAAATGTAAATGCCTCTGTCACAGACAAACACTTGTTCTTTATCCTCTGACAACAGCTGTGTTTATCTTTTCATTGCCGTCTCTTTGGATCTCTTCTAGCCTCGGATGCAAAGACGCCTCAAGGTAAAGGCGGGAAGCCGGGAAGCAGAGAGAAGCACCTTCCTGCACACGAGGTACCACAAACATGAATCTGTGTAGCAGGCAGCGTATAGGCAGCATATAGGCAGCGTATAGGCGTAAACAGCACAGTACAGGATATTATTTAATTTATGTTGCTTTCTCTGCAGGATAAAACAGGCTCTGCCCACAATGAGGTTGGTTTGATGCAATATTTTGTGTAGAGAAATGCTCTTGATGATTTTGAACACGTGTTTGTCTGAGAGCAGGCTGAGTTAACGGAGGCAGTGAACCCTCTGCTGGACAAGTCGGTGCATCACAGGGACGGACAGCTCTTCCTGCCTGGAAACACCACTCTCTCCTCCCTCAACCTGGCAGGTCAGCAGCTCTGCTTCAAACAAAAATCTGTTTGCCGCTACGGATAGGTCTGACAGGGGGAATATATTAAAACGTAGTGTGCCTTTTGCTCAGATGTGGTCTTTGGGTGATTTCCTGTCATATTTTTTGCTGAATGTTCTGCACTAAGGCTGTAAGGCCAGGTAAGGTTTTAAGGTTGTATGTGCTGAATTATACTTTTATAGGTCATTGTTGTTCATGTGGTTAAGATAAAACCAGCCAACATACAATATCTGCAGTTTTCACTTGTTGCCATAGCAACTGTAAATATTCACATAAGAGCCAAGAGAATAGAGAGCAGGATTAAAACACACAGTAATGAAGATATATGTAACATCAAATGAGTGATTTCTGTATTTAATAGGCCTGTACTAGCTAGTAATTATTGCAATTAGTGTCACTTGTGATGTTGAATTTATTGAAATTTTGGGGTTTATTTACTGTTTTCTGAGACTGTAGATCACAGAATGAGATTTAATATATTATAATATATTAGAACAAGAAAAGCTCTCTGAGAGTGCAGTACTCCTCCAAGGCTGCTCATAACAGAATGAGATTTTATGCATTATAATATATCAGAATTATTCAGTGTCACTACTTCACTGTATCACAATATTATATAGTCAATATCTTAAATGGAAGCATTTTGGGAATATGTTATGATTTTAGGATACTGTGATTTTGATATAATATGATGATTGTTGCATATTGAATAATATTGTTGCAAATCTGCAATTACAAAAAATAGATTCTATTCTATTCTATTCTATGTTCTGAGCCAGATACACAAGAGAACATCAGTAAAGTCACTGCAGACCAGCAAAGTTTCTTTCTTTATTCTTTCATGTACAGTTAAAATTTCCTGCCTTTTCTTAAAAGACATTCATGCTGAGTGAATCTATGCTGAGTGCTTCATTCTTAACCATGTCCTATAGTGAGAGCTGGTGACATATAAGCCTACAGAGCAAAGAGACGTCCACTGATGCACTGAGCAGCTTTCCTGTTCTATCTTTCACTTGCCACTACTGCATGCCATTATTTTTGTGTCTCACCTTCCAGTAGTTTGTGTTTTTTCTCTCCATTCTCCCTATTTCTGTGCTTTTCTGCAGGTATCCTCAGCTCCTGTACGACCTGCTTTTGGTCTGCAGTTACTGTCTTAAAGAACGTGACCAGTGTTAATTGTTGTTTTGTTTGTTTTCTGTTCCTCAGCTGTTCTTTTATTTCTCCTATTCCCCCTCACCTCCCTTTGAATCAGACAGTTGGCCTCTCTAAGTCTGGATCTGTTGGAGGTTTTTTCCCATTAAAGGTTTTCTCTCTTCGCTGAAGTGTTTGCTCAGAGGGAATCCCTGTTTTCTCTCTCTAATGTAACATTCTATTATCTTTAATTTACTGTGTGAGCTGCATTGAGACGACTCGTGTTGCAAATTGGTGCTATATAAATAAAACTGTGTTTAATTTAATTGCTACATAAAACAATAACACTATTTTTTACTGTCATTTCCTGACAAATTGGATACATAATAATGTAAAAATGCTTTATTATTTAGAGGTCAGTCTTGGTTAATGAAACTGTTATTTCTTAATTTGCTCTGTGCAAGCTGGTTGGTAATTAGCAACCACTTCCCCCAAGGCTCTGCACTAAAGAAATAATGAAACCTTAAAGGACTCTTGAAGGATTAAATACATAATTATGTCGTCTGTGTGCAGGAAACAGAATTACAGAGAAGTCGCTGCCTTTGTTCCTGGCTTGGCTGGAGGCACAGGGTGAAGGAGGAGGCCTGCTGCGTCTCTGTCTGCAGGTATTAGAACTCAACCCACTCACTCTGTGTTTGTATCGTAACATAAACTGCATCTAAATGATTGAATCGTTAAAACAATTCACTGCTACTGTCATTACATGTGGTTATCTCCAATCGATTCAACATTTTATGGAGTCATTATTGACTGTAAATGATTTTGCTTTATTGCAGCCTGGACATCTTTCCTCTCTCTAATATGCAGATTTTAAATTTTCACTTATTAAGCATTAAAGTGGATTTTTGTGCCAGCATCAACTCAACTAAATGCCACCTTAGTTCTATAGTGCTTTACTTACAACCACTGGAGAAAAATATTTTAGATTAGTCCATTAGCCATTATGTGTAAGTGATTTACCTTATGCACATGAATTTTTAATGAAACCTACTGCGTTAATGGTATTATGATTTCTGATCTCTCTATCACAGAGAAACCTCTTCCCACCAGAGTGTAAGTGTTACACAAAGATAAAGGAGCTGATGGACTGACAGCTCAGAGCCGACAGAAGAGGAGGGACAGGAGGCTTTACGCTGAGGCTTCCTTTGTTATACTGCAATGTTTTTTTTTCCCCTTCGGTTGTTTTTGTTTCGTAACATGTCAGATGAAGATGCTGGAGAATGAAGAGCATCATTCTCGTGGTGCATAAACCAGTGTGGCACATTAAAGTCCACATGCTTCACCCAGGGCAGCCAATTAGAACCGTGCCTACAGATCCATTTTACTACTTTATATCACTCAAGGTTGGAATTTAAACCAAGGACAAACACTCAGAACAGCCGAATGCAAAACACTAAATACAAAGGAGCCGTTGCTGTAGTATCCCACAGTTACCAACCATGAAACACTCATGTATTTACTGAGTAAATTCACCAGTTTTTGACATTTAGCTGTTTTTTCTAACCCTTAATGAATAAACAAGCCTAAGAGCCTACTAAATAATGATTCTGTACCAAATACTCAGTTTTTTATAACGTGTCTAAATGTATAAATTGATGGTTTTTAGTCTTGATGTGATGATTCTCATGTCAATTCCAGCGTAAAAGATGGGTGACAAGATCCACTTAGTTTAGCTTTCCCAGACCTCTGAAGCTTCAAAGCACTGGCTAAATTTTAGAATTTATTCTGACAGGATTACAGTGACCTATAACTCTTTCAAAGTACATGATGACATGGGAATATTTTATTAACACAAACCTGAACAAATCCCTGAAGCTGAGGACAGAGCTGTTCGGGTCCTTTAAGTGCCACCAGGGGGACCCAAGGGGAGTTAAAATGTGAACTAATTTATGGTTTCACAGCAGTGGAAATGAACTACATGTATGAAGTACTTCAGTGCAATTCTGAAGTACTTTACTTAAGTATTTCCATTTTATCCTGCTTTATGCTTCCACTCCACTACACAAGTTGAAGCTTTTACATATTGGGTGCTTTAATAAGCTTTCAAGCAAAACACATAGTTGAAGATTAAAACTTTTTTCCTTCTAAACATCTTACGTGTTTTAATTTCAATAAAAGTTAAATTGATCCAATATCTCTCTCAAGACAAATATGAGAGAAAAAAAATAGTATCATATACAATATTGCGGGTAAACGTTTAACTATAAGTTCATCAAACAATTCTGTATGATGTATAGTCTAATTTTGTAGGTTCCTAAACTTAATATTTATGTATTTATAAACATCCCTTTAAAATTAAACAAATATCCTTTGAAATAATACATATTCTGACAAATTAATAAATATTCTGACAAAATTAATAAACATTCCCATGGAATTAAGAAATAATCTTGTGAGATAATAAATATTACACCAAAATTAATAAACATCCCTGTGAAATTAATAAATATTTCTATGAAATATGTGTATATATAATTACACAGTTAAAACATAATTAAATCATGAACAAAAATACTAAACAACAAAAACAAATAAAAGGTTTAATTTGCAAACAAGTTGTGAAATAAAAATCACGATTAGATTACTAAAGATTTATATGAAAGAAAAATCACGATGAAATTATTAAATATTCCTATCAAATAAATATCGCGATGAAATAAAAAAGTCCCACGAAATATATAAGTACCTCCTCAGCTATTACATGTACTTTATATTTATTCAATAGAAGTGTTTATTTATATGTATATATTTCTTTAATACAAATTAAATAGCATTCCGTTGTCATTAACAGTTTTAGGAAATTGAAATATAAAACGTTTATCTTGAGTAAACTACAGGTTTATAAAACAGGGAGGAGCTGGACCTCACCAAGATGGCGGCTGCTCCGACAGACCTTCTTCTCTTCCGGCTCACGCTCAAACGGCGCCCCGATATGAGGCCGCAGCTTCCGGTAAAGCCTCCTTTTCGGCAGCGGCTCTTTCCTCGCCAACATGCCAGTGAGTACACACAGCCCGGTGGAACATGACTTAATGTCCATTTAATGCGGTGTTAGAGAGCCGCGGCACGGCTCAACACGTAGATAAGAAATTAGCGGTTCGACCGGTGCCGGTTTTAGCAGCTTTCGTTGTGTTTCGGTCCCAGTTTTTCTCAAATAATTGCGCACATTTGAGCGCATTGCGAGCGCATTGTGACACAAGATGGCTGCGCACACACCGCAAACATGGAGCCAGTTGAACGGAGGAAGCGATAACCCAGAAAACGCTCACAATAAATGTCAAATTCTTGCTTTATTTGGCTCGTTAGCTTAGCGGTTGTGTTAGTTTGCCGTTAATTGCTTATTATTGGAAGAATCCGCTGCGATTGATTAAAAAAATGCGCAGTCTGTTACCTAATCCAAGAAATGTAGGCCAGACGAGGAGCCTCAACGAGGAGACGTAGCAGAACAAAACAAGTGGCCTGGTGTGCTTTTAGTACAAATAATGCACCACAATGTAGTAATTTAACATCGCGATATCTTGTGTGTTATTTCCTACTTCTCGTTTCCTGAGTTGACATTATGTGATCAGGCTCACTAGCCTCGCCTCTTATTTTGATTTTCTTTATTGCAGCTCGCAAAAGACTTGTTGCACCCATCCCCTGAGGAGGAGAAGAGGAGGCACAAGAAGAAGCGTCTTGTTCAGAGTCCCAACTCTTATTTTATGGATGTCAAATGTCCAGGTACGGTTCTGATACACACAGATGATGGTGTTTCATGGTGCATCATGGGAGTCCTGGTGTTAAACCGGTGTCCTGTGTGTGTTTTTCCAGGATGCTACAAGATCACGACGGTGTTCAGCCACGCTCAGACGGTCGTGCTGTGTGTGGGCTGTTCCACAGTCCTGTGTCAGCCCACTGGAGGCAAAGCACGTCTCACAGAGGGTCAGTATCCACATGCTTATCCACCAACACAGGGTTTTTGAGAGACGTAGAGTTGAATTATTGACTCCAGGTTCATTAGTGTAGCTCAGTATCAGTGTCTGATTTTGGTGGCGCACTTCCATAAACTCAGATGAGGACTGTATTTCTGTAAAATCTGCATTTGGGGTGAATTTCATGCCTTTTATTAGATGGTGTCGCTCACTAGGGAGATGCAAGAGTTGCCCTCAGCCAGACTTAAACCGTTGGTGTTGCAATTCCACTATCATTTTGATTTCTCTAACTGGCACAGAACAGTCAGATTTTCAGTAATTTCCAGGATACTCTTGTTTGTCCTTACACCAAATCGGACGCTTTTTACGTCTGAGGGGCCCGTCACACATCGATTTTCCCTTTTATAACCATTGTCTTACCTGGTTTTTACTGGTAAAGTGGTTATTTTATTCAGGTGTGTGATTTTCAAAGTGGAAAATGTTGAATAGTTTAAAAGTGTGGCATAGCAGGACTTTGTGACTTGTCATTTTTCTCGGTAGCCTTGCTAGAATGACCTTCTAGTCAGCCAAGAAATGCAGCACATCAGAATCTACAACCTTCTCTACTGTCTGTGTTGTTGATCAGGTGTTTATTACATATAAATACCTATTGCTAAATTATCTTGTTCCCAAAGTAGATGTTTTTGTGGCATTTCAGAGCCTGATTAAAGGGATTACTTGTACGGATGAACAGTGACACATTTTGAAGCTGTTGGCCGCACTGCTAAGTGACTGGACTTCCTCTATCGTGGTCTTCCAATCTCATTCCAGTGCCAGATCGACCTCAGTTAGCAGAAGGGTTGAGCTAGACCACTGGCTCCCCCCTTTCGAAGGCTGAGAACAAACATTTATCCTTCAACTATCGTCTACTGTCGGCTCTGTGTAGTTTGTTAAATCTCCTGCCGCTGCATCGGCGTCACTTCTTTCCACGCAGAATCCGTGGCAGAAGATGTCGACCTAATCGGTCACATGCTGATTAGCGATGACTCTTGGATCAGCACTGTGCAGCACAATAGCAGCGTGCACCGCTGGCAGTATTTCTGTACTGTAAGGCTTCTCCTTTGTCAGCAGCTCACTGACTGTCATTGTTTCCTCTGGCAGGGTGCTCATTCAGGAGGAAGCAGCACTAGCTGTCTTCCCCGGAGCTGAAGGGGGAGAGGAGGGGATGGACCGGTTGATATCAGCGTCTCCAGACCCAGCGGTCTGATCTGAAAACGAGACCTGAAGACCGACTGGGCAGCAGATGGATTTCCACTGTTCACGTCGACACATCGGTTGTTGCTGTAACTCCACCCTCCAACCCTGTCTCTCTTAATAAAATATTGTTTTGGCTAAAGGAACGGTCCGTGTGTGGTTATATTTTAAGACGCGTTAAAGTAGCATCTGTATTTAAAAAATGATGCCGAACTCTTTAAATTAAATTTTTATTACACAATGAGAAAAAATGCAGTGTTTACAGATAAAGCTACTCACTTATGGATGTTACAATTCGCCAAAATTATCCAAGATTACATAATTTTTCTTAAAATATGGCTAAAATAGCATTTTCTCGTTACTGTTAATTATTAGGTGGTTTCTCAAACATCAGGAAACAGAAAATCAAAGTACAGGGGGACACTGAATGTTCAGTTATTTACTATAATCCAATGTATAAGTCTTCAAATTGCAACTTCTTGGGCATTTTTTCAGTTTACTCAATACTGCAGCTTCCAAATGTTCAGTTTGATGAGTTGTTTCCCCAATTTCCTGTCACTACATCAGAAACCCCTTCATAAAAAAGTGACTAACTTCTACATTTTGTGTCATTCTGCAACATAAAATGGGTCTATACCTGGGTCAATATATAACTGAGGGACTATATCTTGCATACGTTACTATTAAAAGAAAAAAAAACTAATGTTTTTTATGTTCTTTATGATCATGTCTATACACATTCTGTAATTATTATGGAAACAATCACTTAAAAAATGACTGGATATCACTAAATGTCAACTGAATAACTCTCCCAATTTAATAACCACCTTCTAATTAGCTAAACAACAATAAAATGAGCTGATTCAGAAATAGTTTTGATAGTTTTCTTTTTATTAAGTTGAGATAATCATGACAGATATTTCTTTTTTGGCAATGTATCAAATTTTAGATGGAAAATAAGAAATTGCATCTGTCCAAGAAATCATTTTCCACTAAGTTCCCCATTACAAAAACACCTCTGAAGGAAGTGTGTTAATTCCAGATCACATGACCTGCTCCACATGATGTCATTTCCTCCTGAAGAAAAGACTGGCCAGACTCCAAGGTTTTCTGAGTTATTTAATATAAAGTAGTGTGTGAGTCAAGTGTGGATTTATGGCATGTCAGCAGGTTTACTACAATATCTTTATAAATAACTTTCAATTTCAATTTTACTTAATTGTATTTATAATATTTAGTAGAATCTTTGTGTAAAAATGCCATGTGGTATTTGGTTATAGGTGCCCATGTAGATTTTAGGTCTGAAAACAGCAAAAATGTCAACTATGATACAAAAAGTCCCACAATTATATAGTGACCCACCTATTTTTACAATCTGTACATCCTTCAGCTGCTTATATAAACACGTCTGTCCGTCTCTGTAGGAAATTTTTAAAAACCACTGTGATAATTTCAGCTGCATTGTAGGCAGAAACTCCTCGAGCATCTTGGCGTCTCCTCCGTCACCTCTACCTGTCTCCACCGCTCACGCTGGCCGTCTCCGTCTTCACCTCCCTCTCCCTGAGCAGGTGGCGGATGGAGGAGTTCTGGGTGGACAGGGTGCTGGACAGCAGCGGCATGAGGCTCCTGAATCCTTCCCTCAGCTCCTCCACGTGCTTCTCCAGGCTGTGGATGTGAGTGTCCAGCTCCCCCCGGCAGCCCTGCACCTCGGCCAGCATGTCGTACATCAGGCTCTGCATCTGCGTGTACGGACGCAGAAAGAAGCGAGATAAAGGATCTGATTAGTCGAGTCAAAACAATGGCGAAGGTTGACCAAAGTGCTTTACAGTTCAATAATAGAAAACAAGACATAATCTGTGAGGAAATATACAGAGCTAGATGAACAATGACATATATTAGCTATAATTGAAAGCCAGGGAGTACATGTGTGTCTTCAGCAGGCACTTGAAGATATCAAGAGACTGAACAGTTCTAATTGGAACAGGTAAGCGGTTCCACAGACAGCCACAGAAAACCTGTTTCTGAACCTGGATCTGGGAACTTTAAGGACCATCTGATTGGCCGACTTCAGCGATAAAACTGGAGCATGGACAGCTAAAAGCTCAAATGAATAAGAACCCATTTAACACCTTAAAAAAATGTAGAAAATAAAGATCAGACGCTGCTCTGTTGATGCCTTCGCTTCTGTCTCTCACCTTGTTCAGGTCCACCATCGTGTTCCCCTGATCGGCGAGTATCCTCTTCTCGATCTTCACCCTCCGCAGCCTGGATGCAGAAATATTCAGTTTTATGACACATTTACTGAAAAATTATAAAGGTCTAATGCGTACACGTGACCAAAAACAACCCATGAATGCAACACACTCAGCGGTTTTCATGGGGGAAGTTTAGTATCAAGTCCTGACAGTAAATACGTTTACAGGGAACTCTGTGGATTAAGCAGAAAAAACACATTCAGTTTTATGTCTTCATTCAGTTAAAATAAACCAAATTTTTGGCCCCTGGCGAAATTAAAGGCTAATAGTGACACTAAAATATACTTTAATGGCAGAAAAAGTTAAAAAGAGCCATAAAGTAATAAAGAACTGACCTTTACACAGTAATACCTACTCAGGTGTGCTGAACTGAGCCACATTAGGAGGAAAATGTGTGATTCGTTTTATTCTGTTGCTTGAGAACATGTTTAGAATGATAAATCCTTCTTTAACATGTGTATCTCAGCTCTATTTTCTAAATTCCGTTGTGTATCTCAACAGAATGACAATAAAGTGATCTTCAATCACTTCAGCAAAATATCTCCAAACCTTGAAAAACATGTTAAGATTGAAGAGATTTTATTTCACATACTCCTAAAGGATGTGCAGTGAAAGTGACTGTTCTCAAAGCTGTGCAACAACAACTAGAAAAGCACTCAGACAGTGCAGTACTCCTCCAAGGCCGTTCATTCCCCCATATATCATTGTTAGAAATGCAGCATATTTTTGTAGAAATGCAGCATTTTTTATTCGTTATTGATAATTAAAAATCACGGCAACATAGAATGTGGCCATTTAATATAGATGTACCCACAAACAAAATATCTTGTACTGAGGACAGGTGTGTGTTATGCATGTGTACGTTATGTACGGATACCGAATCATGTGACCTAAATATGTAGCGGGAATTGATGGGACTCAGAAACACCCCCACAATTTAATCAGTTGTTGCTTGGATCATTTATAACAGATAAGTCCTGATACGTCCACAGCGGTTGATTTGTAGTAGGATCACAATCATGTGATGTAGTGTTCAGTTATTGTCATGGTTACAGTGATGCCGTGATGCTATCTCGCAATGACACAGAAATCTTCAACAAATCCATTGATCCAGACTATAAGGCGCATCAATGCCAAAATCTAACGAGTTGGTCCTTGTGCCATTTCTGACCTTCCCTGAAAATTTCATCCAAATCTGTTGGTCCGTTTTTGAGTAATGTTGTGCACAGAAAGACAGACAGACGGACAAACGTATGACGATCGTCACATAACTCTGCCGCCTTCATTTGCGGAGTGAAAAAATAAATATGCATCTCAAATTTTAAGCACTGGTTTAACAAACAGCACAAATCCCTTCCAATCATGTTCAAAGATGTGTAAAAATACAGTTTTAATTCGAATTTTATTGAAAAATCCTCAAATCTATAAATCTACAAATTTATTTTAAAAGATTAGCCTCTGGTTTCTAATACATCGCTGGTTTGTGCAATGCAGGTTTCAAGTTTCACATTGTTTAGTGACATTTTGGACGACGTACTAAACGATGAGGATTTTTTACAAATTTTGGATGACATACTAAACTATGACATTTTGGTCACATTTTGGACCAACTATGACATTTTTGTGACATTTTGGACGACATACTTTTTCGTTTATTTCATCATATGGCACGTTTTTACAACATGTTGAAAAATCGCATTTTTTTTTCGACATAGTATTGTAAGGCATTTTTTTGTGCCAAAATTCATGATGATTTTTTTTTCCAAGAAAACCTTTCTGGAGTGTTTTTCACGGCCCCCTTTACATTATTTCATCATATGGCACGTTTTTACAACATGTTTAAAAAATTGCATTTTTTTTCCGACATAGTATAGTAAGGCGTTTTTTTGTGCCAAAATGCATGATGATTTTTTTTTCCAAGAAAACCTTTCTGGAGTGTTTTTCACGGCCTCCTTTACATTATTTCATCATATGGCATGTTTTTACAACGTTTGAAAAATCGCATTTTTTTTTCAACATAGTGTTGAGAATTTAGAATCAATTGAGAAAAACTGTAAATACTTTCATTTACTGCAAATAATATCTACTCCAAATGTCTCACTAATAATCATTATCAGCCTTAAAAACCCACAAAACACCCCTTTGTACCTACGACACTTAGTATAGTCCGGTTCCCCCTTCTATAAATCTGCTTGGAATCTTCCACTTCCTGTTTGTCAAAGTGGCCTTCTACCTGGACAGGTTTTGTTGGAGCTCATGGAACAAACATTTTGGGTAACTGCACTTTAATATGGATGGATGACACGGAATTAGAGTCTGTTTTAATGAGACTGAGTTAAGATGTGTAGCTCTGTCATTAAATAGGAAATTATTTCTCAGAATTCACAGAGAAAAGTCTGAAATGTTTGCTAGGTTTGCATCCCACATGTTCTTTGGCTCAGCTAAAGCTAACTCTCTCCAACTTCTGAATCTCTTGAGTTGCTTGTTGTTAAAATATCTTGCTAGAGGTGCTGAAGCTCAGAAAGTCTGAGATGTTTGTTCAAAATAAGCTCATTCTCAAGTCTGATCTGAACTGTAGTTTTTTGTTTGAACTTTCCCTAAACTTAGGAGTTAATGACAGAGCAGCACATCCAGACTCAGTCTCATTTATGTAGAGATTAAACTTCAGTGTCATTCATTGATGTTAAAGTGCAGTTTTTCAAATGTTTGTTGCACATGCTCCCGACCAAACCAGTCCAGGTGGAAGACGATGTGAAGAGAAAGCTCCAGAGGATGAATATCACACATTTACGGTGGAAATTAATGTCCTTTAATTAGACGTTGTCATGCAAAAGTTGGATTTCCCTTTAATGATGTTCAAATCTTTGTTGAGTGTTTTGTTGATGTTGGTTTCTAAATGTTTTCTGACACTCAGCCCCAAAGATTCAAACCTTTTACGGCTCACAAGCTGCAACAATTCACACATTATCAACTATCTTTCTGACTAAACTAAGATAAAAAGTGAAAAACTGCCTGATTCCTGCATCATGAATGTAAATCTTTTTGGTTTTTATGACAGTAAACTGGATATACTTGGGTTTGACATTTTATAAAGCAAAACAAGAAATGAATTAGTGGCGAAAACAATCAACAGATTAATGGACAAAGAAAATGAAAATGTGTTTTCCAACATATATGGCTGAATTACTCCAACATTACAAGATACAGTTTTGATTCAATTTTATTTATGTAACACCAGTTACAGGTCAAATTGTCTCAAGACGCTTTATTTTTATACTTTTTGTATTTTTTAAAAATATGACAAAGTAAGAAATTTAAAGCTCTTGACTAATCCAATTTATTATTTGGTTTTTAAGAGACTAATGGACAATTAAAATAAGTTTCTCCACTAAAACTAATAAACATGAGGTCAAACAGAAGGGAGAGTTTTAAATACTGCAGTGTCTCAACAAAAAGTAAATCTGCTGGTGGATTCCATTAAAGTCCTAATAAATGATAATAAAGTGTGATACTAAAGGTTTGTGGTGCTAAAAATCTCCAAGTAAAGATATGAAGTTGAACATCTGGATGGAAGTTGATAAAAGTTGACGTCCCTTCATTTCTGTGGAGCGACTCCATGGATTTTATGGATGATGGTTAAAGACCTGCTCTTCTAGTGGTCTTCCTTCTAGTCGCTGTAAAAAGTCAGTCCATCCTGGCCGACTTCAACACCTCTTCATGACAAGTTGTTGTGCCTCCGACCTGGTGGAAACTCCAGAAACTGGGGAAAACCCGTGGAGACTCGAAGAACTCGTGGAGACTCGAGGAACTCGTGGGGCGGGGGAAGGTGTGGTGGGGGAGTCTGGGTGGAGTCAGGGCGGAGAGTAGGCGGGGAGGAGGGTGGCGGCCTCCCCCCCCTCTACTCCCCCCACCTCCCCGCCTACTCTCCGCCCTGACTCCACCCAGACTCCGCCTTGGCTCCACCCATGTGGTCACTTGAGGAACTACGATGCCAAAGGGACGACGAAATTATTTCTTTGTATCTGATCTGTAGCTCAGTGAGTTAAGGATTTGCCTATGGAGCTGCAGGTCGCCGGTTCAAGACCAGACACTTCTTAAGTTTTTATTAAAATCCTGACAAAGACAAAGAAAGAAAAGTGCCAGTGGCGGGTCTCGAACCTGCGACCTTCCAGTCACTAGTCCATCTTCTTATCCTCCTGAGCTATTCGCTCAGATACAAATTCTTCTTTTTTTTGCGCATTTATCATCTATTTTTTGTCGTGTTCGAGTTTTTTTTTAACTCGTGTCTCGACTCGACCGTTTTTCTCAGGAGGTTGGGCTTCAGCCTTTGTGCTGGAGGGTGGAACCCTCAGTTTCAAGACTTTCCAAAGCCTCCACACCTCCCGAGTCCTCAGGACCTGAGCTTTCACACAGTCTGAGGGCTGAAATTTTCTAAGTCCCACAGTAGATCTCTGTTAGTTTGAACCTTCAGACAGTCCAAGGACTGATATCTTCCAAGTTCCTGAGTAGTTCTCTGTTAGTTTGAACCTTCAGACAGTCTGAGGGCTGAAATTTTCTGTGTCCCACAGTAGTTCTCTGTTAGTTTGAACCTTCAGACAGTCTGAGGACTGATATCTTCTAAGTTCCTGAGTAGTTCTCTGTTAGTTTGAACCTTTAGACAGTCTGAGGGTTGAATTTTTAAAAGTTTCTCAGTACTTCTCTGTTAGTTTGAACTTTCTGGTTAACAGAAGCCTTAAAACTTGTGACCATGAGTCTTGATTTCACATTTAGACCATCCATCTAAGTTCTTCTCAGACCTTCACCTGTGGGTTTTTTAGAAATACTCAACAAACTTTGATTCTCTTCACTGAACAGTAAAGTTTGTGGAGATCAGAAGGTAACATTAGTTTGATCGATGCCTTCAACCTCTAGTAGACTTTATCTGGAAAGCAGTTTTCTTAAATGAGTTCTTAGTAAATCTGTCCACAATCAAACCAAGAACATAGAAAGAGGAAATGTTTGAAGAAACAACTTGATGTTTTCATTTCAGACTAGAAAACGCTGTAAGACCTTTATCTGTTTTTGCTCTTTTTGATCGTTGTATTGTCTTTTCTGTTTAATTTGATCTTCTAAAGTCTAACTGGTGTCTTTTCAAATGTTATGTCTTTAGTTTGATTCTTCTTAAATGTTTAGTTTTGCTCTTTTCTCACCTTTTATTCTTTTCTAATGTCTGATTTGATTTAGAAATGTTTTGTCTTTTTAATGTTTGTTGTTTTTTTCAAATGTTTTATCGGCTTGTTTGAAAAATTTCCTTTTCTTTCCCAATGTTTAATTTTTCGATTAAATCTTTAAGGTTTTTCTTTTTAAATGTTTTACCACCTATTAATGTTTAATTTTCTTTTTAAATACTTCATTTTATTTTCTGTTTAATTCCTATTTAAAGGTTTATTGTCTTAAAGATTTAATTTTCTAATTAAACATTTAATTTTGTAATTAAATGTTTTGTCTTTTTAAAGGTTTAATAA